>NW_011888783.1:19403195-19408304 GCF_000151845.1 Pteropus vampyrus | reverse complement strand
CAGGGGCTGCTCCTTTAAATATACTATTAAGGGATGATTTCCATGAAGAGGTGATACTTGAGCAATGACTTAATAAGTGACAGAATGAACCAAGTTTTGATGATCTGGAGTAAGAGCATTTCACACAGAAGGAAGAGCAAATGTGAAAGACTGGTTAAGGGAACAGGCCTTAGAATGTTTGAAGAACAGCAAGAATACCAATATGGCTGAAGCAAGTTGAGTAGAATGTTAGATGAAATTGTAGCAGCAGTCAACAGAACTAAAATATTTAGAGCTGTGCTGTCCCCTACAGTAGCCACGAGCCACATGTGGTTATAAAGCACTTGAAATGTGGCTAGTCTGAATTAACAGACACTGGATTCTAAGACTTAGTAACCAATAAAGAATGGATATATCTCAATAACATTTTATGTTGATTATATGTCGAAACAATATTTCGGACATACTGAATTACATAAAATATTATTTAAATTAACCTATTTCTTTTTACTTTTTAAAATGTGGCCACTAAAAATTTTAAACTACATTATGTAGTTCATTTTACTGAACAGTGCCAGCTTAGGGTCTTAAAATCCGTGGTAAGACATTTTGATTAAATATGATAGTAAGACATTAGAAAATTTTAGGGAGAGGAATGATAAGGTTTGTACTTTTAAAGAATCACTCTATTCTGGTTAGTATTGTCCTAGTGCCAGTAGGACAATGGTGAGTAGACAGTACAGAACTAAGTAATAGAAGGAAAACCAGTTAGATTATTGTAGTAGTCTAGATAAAAAATAATAATAGTAAAAGATAGTATGAACATTGTCAAACTGACTTCCTAATGATTTAGATACTGGGCTATGAAGGATAATGGAACCAAAGATGATTCCAAGTTTTCAGGTTTAGCAGCTATGTTGGACAGTGAAACATATACCAAGTTTTGAGAGAATTGGAGTAGAGAAATAAGAGTATTGTTTTAGATATCTTATTTTTAATAAAGTAAACTTTTCATTGAAATATAACATATACTGAAAAGAATGCAGATTGTAAGTGTAGCTCAACATTTTCCCAAAGTGAACTCACTTATATAAGCAACACTCAGATCAAAAAAGAGAACAAACCAGTATCCTGGTAGCTCTCATGTGTTCTCCTAACACCATAAATTATTGGTGGTACTCATTGCAATTTAAATAAAGGCCCAAAACTATAGGAATTGAGAAACTTTGAAAATCATCAGAGATCATAGTAGCTAAAAGGTTATGGGTAATGAAGGATTATTTTCTTAGTTTTTATAACTTTTTCCCGGTTTTCATATTTGGGGTTTATTTTCAACAATACCGTATGAAGGAAATTAACTGTAATCGTAAACAATTTATTATATTTTAGGCAATACTAACTATACTGTACTTATTTTGCAAGATAGAAGTCTCCACCTAGGATATTATGGTTAAACAAAAAGCTGTAGAAGTTTTTTTGGAGGAAATTAAATTATTAAACTTCCTCTGAAACTTCTACCCCAAAAGTAGAGAATTTTAAAAGGCCTTGCAAAAATTGTTTAGAAGATAAAGAATAATCAGGTACTAAGTAGTAATTTAATATTTTTCTTTAAGATAGGTTACTTTTTTCAGATATATGAATTCAAATGTGCAGAAATTGAAATTCTATACAAGTAAAAATACAACAAATTTGGCAAGATATTAAAATTGCTAAGTTTTTGTTTTGTTTTATTGTTTTCAGAAAGTCTTATGTCCATCATCTACTGAAGGATTGAAAGGTTTTCTTTTTTGCTTTGTTTCATGTGAAACAAATCCTAGTATGTATTATATCTTAGAAATAAAAAATAGAGAAAGTTATGAGAAAATGGTATTTTCTTCCTGTTTCCATGCAGTAATGCCAAAAGTGTATATACTAGCACTTGGGCTCGATTTTTGGTTTTGGTTTTGGTTTTGGTTTTTTTGCTTTACTGAAAGGGATCTTTTTCCATAGTGGGCTCAATTTGAATGCAACATAATTTATTATGTAATTTAATTCCCTAATTCATGTAATCAACATTAAGTAAATGAATGAATATAAACAATTTGTGTTTTTCAAATTGTTGGTAGTTTGGGCAAAGTCTTCTTTTCTTTTACTGTTGAGCATTCTGACTTGTGCTTTGTGGGGTGTGTAAAATCAATAAAGGATGGTAGATACATGAACCAATACACTGGTAAAATTGTGAAGAACTAAATAAATACACATAAACAAGCACAACCAGGGAAACGTGAGTAGGATAAGCATTTTTATGCTTTTATCCTATGGTGGTGCTATTATTATACTACAGTTTTGTAAAATGTTACCTTCGGGGGAAACTGGATAAAGTACACACTGTATTTCTCTGTATTATTTCCTACAACTGTGTGACTGGACAATTTTCTCATTAAAAATGTCAATTAAAAATTGATAAAGGGAAAAATGAATCTATTCAGGATGGAGGATATAGATCTTTCAGAGTCTCACTGAACCTAAGATACCATGCACTGCTTGATGAGCTACCAGCTTATGATAATTTTCAGGAAAACATACACATTTCAGTTAATCTCTGTTTCAAGTGAATGTACCTGTTGTTTTTATAGTTCATGGTTGTGGATGCTAAGTGCCTTTGTTTCTTCTGCTCTTCACCTTACTCTGTCATTCCCCATCCAAGTCCTCAAAATAAATGCTTTATCAAAAGAATGTCTGTTAAATAATAGCCATCTGCTATGTAGATAAAACTGTTACACAGAGGAGCTTACTTACTTATATTTTTTGGCTCTACACTAGCATATCAGTAAAAGCTATTGCTCATGATCAGAAAAATAGCCTTATGTAAAACTTAATATGCTTTTACTCAAAATGTAAATCTGCCATATATTACTGTTAAAATATCCCACTCTTCCTCAATGATTTATTTTTGGTTTTTTTTTTTTTTTTTTTAGGAATTTGAATGTTTTTCTTTTTAAAACCACCATTTTAATCAAAATTCATTTTTGTTTTCTAGGAGCAAAAAGATTGGATTAGTTTGTACTTGATTTTTCTCTGTTTAAAGGTAATTTGCCTGTTGAGTTCACTAATCATACAGACTTAATACAGTTTTCTGTTTGGGATGGCACTCTATATTCGGTTGTTAAAATAGAAATTTTATTATGTAATGTCTAAAGCTTTGTGTCTTTTCTAATTGCCTCACAAAATGCAAACTGATCCCTAAAAGAAAAGAATAATCCATGTGATTTATGCCATGGAAGTAAATATCAAAATAAATTCAAACTACTTTCCTAGCTTATGCTCCACAGAATAGTTTTTCCAGAAATTTATGGAATCTTTTGTCTGCTTGAAACTATTTTATTCATAGATTGAAGTATTGGAGCCATGGGAATAAAGGTTCAGCGTCCTCGATGTTTTTTTGACATTGCCATTAATAATCAACCAGGTAAGAAAATTAACGTTTCTTTGTAACATTTATAAATGAGCATTTAATATTTTAAATTAGTAAAGAAGTTTAAACCAACTACCCTTTTTTTTTTTTTTTTCAGCTGGAAGAGTTGTCTTTGAATTATTTTCTGATGTCTGCCCCAAAACATGCGAGAACTTTCGTTGTCTTTGTACAGGTTTGTTGACATTTTCAATTGCCCTAATAATGGTCCTACTTGACTATAACTTACTTTAATTTTTTAACATATTTTAGATTTCTTTATATATATTACTTTTCTCATCGTGCAGATTAAGCAACATTGATTAGGACATGAAAATATTCTTAGAAATAATGAGATTTTATCTGAGATTGATTTCTACATTTCTACACTCTCTCAAAAAATGTGGGTGATTTTTAAATGAATTTTTAAAAAATTCCAGAGGGGAGTGAAAATCCTACAGTTTAAAGGAGTCTGTATAGTTCAAGAGGTATATTTTACAGGGTGAAAAGTTTCATCATTAATTTTACTTTAATATTATTTCTTTTATTTCCTTTCTACTGTATGGCCTACTAATTTTTCTTCTTTATAGGGGAAAAGGGGACAGGGAAATCAACTCAGAAGCCATTACATTATAAGAGTTGTCTGTTTCACAGAGTTGTCAAAGATTTTATGGTTCAAGGTGGTGACTTCAGTGAAGGTAAGACTTAGTCTCCCACAAAAGAAAATCATACATTCTTTGTTAAATACCATAGATCTCAAAGTTAGACAAGTCTTAGAAGTAAGACAAGTCTTAGAAGTACTAGCCCAGTTTTCTTTTCACCTCACTTAGTTTTTCATCGATTAGAAATACTCATAGAAACATAAAAAAGGAAGCATAGGAAATAATTTCATCTTTAATGCGTGAATTAATTTCAGAAATTTGCTTCTGGATAAAAAGAAATACTGTATTTGTCTTTTAGTAACCAATCACTACATGTCTCTGATATTGTCACAGCTAGTAATTTTTAACTACAATATAAGTTTTACCTATACTTTATTATAAAACATTGGAATTGTATTTTAAAGAAATTTTGAAAAAAGGTTATTTCTGTTGAAAACCTACATAATCATCATTAGAATCTGAATGTTCTTTTTTTCACATAACTTAAAAGACTGTCATATTCATATTATTTATCGAATATAAGGGAAAGAAGGTAATTTGAGTTTTTGTCAGTATGATTTGCTGTGAACTTTTGAGTATTGATGAAAGTTATTCGAGTACCAGCTTTCTAAGAAGTATTTTGTTTAGGTAGCATCTTCAAAGAGATTACTATTTTGGGAGTTCTAAGAGTCCATGTTTTTCATTCTTAGGAAATGGACGAGGAGGGGAATCTATTTATGGAGGATTTTTTGAAGGTAAAAACGTTTACTTTTAAATTGTGTTTTTAATGTTTTCTATTTTGATTTTTTTTTTGAATCGATAAGATTATTCATTGAACAGTATACTGATATTCACCTATCTTCAACTAATCTGAAGGTTAATTTTCTTGTTCAATTTTCCCATCATCATTTATCGAAGAAACTGTCTTTTCCCCCATTGTCTATTCTTAACCTTCTTTGTCATTGATCAGTTGGCAGTATAAGCATAGGTTTATTTCTGGACTCTTTTCTGTTCCATCAATCTTTGTGTTTGCCAGTTCGGTACTATTTTGATTACTAT
>NW_011888783.1:19395513-19403145 GCF_000151845.1 Pteropus vampyrus | reverse complement strand
CATTAATTTTACTTTAATATTATTTCTTTTATTTCCTTTCTACTGTATGGCCTACTAATTTTTCTTCTTTATAGGGGAAAAGGGGACAGGGAAATCAACTCAGAAGCCATTACATTATAAGAGTTGTCTGTTTCACAGAGTTGTCAAAGATTTTATGGTTCAAGGTGGTGACTTCAGTGAAGGTAAGACTTAGTCTCCCACAAAAGAAAATCATACATTCTTTGTTAAATACCATAGATCTCAAAGTTAGACAAGTCTTAGAAGTAAGACAAGTCTTAGAAGTACTAGCCCAGTTTTCTTTTCACCTCACTTAGTTTTTCATCGATTAGAAATACTCATAGAAACATAAAAAAGGAAGCATAGGAAATAATTTCATCTTTAATGCGTGAATTAATTTCAGAAATTTGCTTCTGGATAAAAAGAAATACTGTATTTGTCTTTTAGTAACCAATCACTACATGTCTCTGATATTGTCACAGCTAGTAATTTTTAACTACAATATAAGTTTTACCTATACTTTATTATAAAACATTGGAATTGTATTTTAAAGAAATTTTGAAAAAAGGTTATTTCTGTTGAAAACCTACATAATCATCATTAGAATCTGAATGTTCTTTTTTTCACATAACTTAAAAGACTGTCATATTCATATTATTTATCGAATATAAGGGAAAGAAGGTAATTTGAGTTTTTGTCAGTATGATTTGCTGTGAACTTTTGAGTATTGATGAAAGTTATTCGAGTACCAGCTTTCTAAGAAGTATTTTGTTTAGGTAGCATCTTCAAAGAGATTACTATTTTGGGAGTTCTAAGAGTCCATGTTTTTCATTCTTAGGAAATGGACGAGGAGGGGAATCTATTTATGGAGGATTTTTTGAAGGTAAAAACGTTTACTTTTAAATTGTGTTTTTAATGTTTTCTATTTTGATTTTTTTTTTGAATCGATAAGATTATTCATTGAACAGTATACTGATATTCACCTATCTTCAACTAATCTGAAGGTTAATTTTCTTGTTCAATTTTCCCATCATCATTTATCGAAGAAACTGTCTTTTCCCCCATTGTCTATTCTTAACCTTCTTTGTCATTGATCAGTTGGCAGTATAAGCATAGGTTTATTTCTGGACTCTTTTCTGTTCCATCAATCTTTGTGTTTGCCAGTTCGGTACTATTTTGATTACTATGAAATCAAGGAGCTTGATACCTCCATCCTTATTCTTCCTCAAGGTTGCACTGGCTATTTGGAGTCTTTTGTGACTCCATACACATTTGGGGATTATTTTTTCTAGTTCTGTGAGAAATGCCATTGGTATTTTGATAGGGATTACATTGAACCTATAGGTTGCTTTGGGTAGTACGGACATTTTAACAATATTAATTCTTCCGATCCATGAGCATGGTATATTTTTCCATTTTGTGTTGTCTTCAACTTCTTTTAGAGTATAGGTTTTTCAGCTTCTTGGTTAAATTTATTCCTATTTTATGCTTTTTGATGCAGTTGGAAATGGGATTCTTTTTTTAATTTCTCTTTCTGATAATTTGTTATTAGTGTATAAGTACACAACATATTTCTGTATATTAATTTTTGTGCCCTACAACTTTACTGAATTCATTCATTAGTTCTGATAGTATTTTTGGTGGAGTCTTTAGGGTTTTCTATATTTGGATCATGCCATCTGCAGAGTTTTACTTCTTCCTTTCCAATTTGGATGCCTTTTATTTCTTGTCTGATTCCTGTGGCTAGGACTCCCAATACTGTGTTGAATAAAAATGGCAAGACCAAACATCTAAGTCTTATTCCCGATCTTAGAGGAAAAGCTTTCAGCTTTTTAAATCACTAATCATGATGTTAGCTGTGAGTTTGTCACATATGGCTTTTTTTTTTACATTGAGGTGTGTTCACTCTATACCCACTTCATTGAAAGTTTTTATCATAAATGGATATTGAATGGTCTTAATCTTTATTAAAGGAGATTCAGCAATATTTCCTATTAATATCTACATTTTTAGTGGGTCCGTTTTTCTATGAAGATTTTTAAAAACTCTCTTTGATATTCTAAAATTTGACTAGTATGTTTTCCCTAAATTTAACTTCTCTCTGGAATTTTTTGTTGATATGAATATCATTTGAAAGACTATAAATATGTGATTGTGGAAATAATTTCATATTTCCCATCTTTCACTTTTGGAATTCACTGAAATTTTGTTTCACATTCTACTTGCTTTGTTCTCATTCTAATCCAAGATTGGGAGGCAGGCTGCTCTCTTTGCAGTAAGTGATGCTTTGGCAGAAATTAAGTTAATGAGTGCCTCTCTGTGCTCAGAATAATATGTGCCCTTTTGTGCTCGAAAATGAAACAAATGAAATATAAAAGAATCTTATCTGAATTATTTCTCTTGCTTTTTAGGAGAGTTTCATTTTTTGTTTAAATAAGCAAAGAAAGTTGTATTATCTTTTCCAAAAAATAAAAGACACATGTAAATGGAAAGAAAGGAGTTTAATAGAGTATTTTGGATTTTATAGCAAGGGTTTGAAAAATAGAAATATTTTAACTTGAAAAGGTAGGAGAGAGACTTGGTTAATATTGATTCTTTCTTCTTTATCCTGACTTTTATCTAAATTTCATCTGGCACTAAAGAGCACATGATATGAACACAAGATATGAAGAAAAGTCAAGATGACTTTTTTGGGAGAGTTTATTTATGCCTGTAATGTAATTGAAAACTTTGCTTCTCTATAGATGAGAGTTTTGCTGTTAAACACAACAAAGAATTTCTCTTGTCAATGGCCAACAGAGGAAAGGATACAAATGGTTCACAGTTCTTTATGTAAGTGTTTGTGATCTGATTATTTAAAATATTCTTCTTTTGGTGCATTGTTTCTTCGTGTGCCTGCCATCGATCACTAAGAAATAGAAGAGAGACCCATAAGGGGAAGAATTTTTGAAGGAGGGAGAACAAAGAATTATTGAAGAGAGGAAAATTGTTGAAAGGGTAGTTGAACTGTACTGCTAAACTTCTCAAATGATGAAAACTTGTCAAGAGGATACAGGAGCCATCTTAAAGGAGTGGGGTTCCCACTGGTCAAATTAGGACAGTTTTGACCATCAAAATAATGATAATATCAGGTTATCAAATAAAACAGGAATCCATACAGATAAAAATAATAAATGAATGAATAACATGGAAAAAGGAAAGGCTGTTCCTTGATAGAATGTCAACTAATAAATGTAAAAGGAATGATAGAATTAGAAAAATCGTCATTTTACAATCATCTTAATAGTAATTGATTCAGGAAAGAATTATCTATGGATGGTCAATTTAGAGGGCATCCTTTTAACAAGGAACAGGATATTTACATTGAATAGCTCTCTGTAAATAATTATAGAATAAAATACAGTCGATCCTCATTATTCAAAGATTCTATACTTGTGAATTTGCGTATTTACTAAAATATATTTGTAACCCCAAAGTCAATAGTGCTAATGTTTTCCAATTTTTTTTTTTTTTTAATAAATTTTATTTTTCAGGTGAGGCAACCCTTGGTTGACCTCACAGATTGCAAGGACCTTGTCAGCTTACAGCCCCTTATTTTTTTATTTTTTTATGCCTACAGCACCTGGACTTCCTAGGTGATTTCCCATCCAAGTACTAAACAGGCCCGACCCTGCTTAGCTTCCGAGATCAGATGGGATCGGGCTTGTTCAGGGTAACATGGCCATAGACTTGTTTTCCAATTCTAACTACCAAAAAAATTGTAATGAGGGCTCTTGTCAGCAATGCATATTTTTTATTGTGACCTGTAAGTACAGATTTGCTCCCTTCTTCAAGAGCCTTAAACTCTCCTGGTCTCAGAAGAACTTAATCTGTCAGCACTGTATGTATTATTCTAGTGTTTTCTTATTCAGTATTTGTAACTCTCTTCTTCATAATGAAAAACCTGGCTCCCGTTATCTTCAAAATTTCTTCTTTGTTGAATTCTAAAATAAAAAATTGCTATCCTTTACACTGTGAAAAGTATCCTATAAACTAGAGTTCACTATTTAATTATGGTTATTTTTGTCTATCGACAGAGGGTATGTAGTTAAAATGCCATGCATAAAAGTTACTTGGATTAGTATTTTTTTAGTGTGAATTTTACGTGATTTTGTGACTCAACACACTATATATAATGTTTATTCTTTTTCACTTAACAATATATCCTGGAAATCCCTTTATATTTGTTCATAGAGATCTTTCTCATTCTTTTTTGCAGCTGCATAGTACTCTATTCTGTATATGTACTGTAATGTATGGTCTTTCTGATCTTTAAATGAAAACAGCTTTATCAAGTTTGTTGTAGAAAAATTAGACCACACAAATAGAAGAAAAACAATCCCATTCCCAGAGTATCTTTCTATCTAATAAAAATGTAGATGGAGTGTTGCATATTCTCTCTATAATCAACTTTCAGATAAAATATAAATTCTTCTGCACATCACTAAATATTAACTTTTTAATAGCTCCATGTTAATCCATTGTTTAAATGTACTGTGCTTTATTTAATTAACCTAATTTTTGAACATTTGTTTTGGTTCCCATTTTTCAAACTGCTGCGATGAGCATTGTTGTGCCTATTTGATGCATTTTAATAATTTCTTTTATATAAGTTGATAGTTTACTTACCGAATTGTTTATACATTTTAAGCCTTTCTATATATATTGCTTCATTTACTTCAAAAAGGAAGTATAGTTTAGTATCAACAGTAAGTGCCAATTTAACCAGATCCTTAACAACACTATTATCATTATTTTTCCTTTAAGTAAAATCCTTCCTATGCTAACCAAAACCCTTGTTAAGTTTATATAATGTTTCAAGTATATTCTCTGAATCTTCTCTCTATTTCTTCTTACCTCTTTTTGTTTCTAATAACCCTTCTTTACTTGTCCTGTGTTCTATTTTTGTAAAGGAAACTTCAGTTTTTAATCTTAAAAAAATGTTTTTATCTTGGTAAGATATATAAAATTTGCCATTTTAACCATTTGTAAGTGTACAATTCAGTGGTATTATATTTAGAGTGCTGTATGAAACTAATAAAATAATATTAAATGTCAACTAATGAACAAATAAATTTTTTATTAAAAATTATTGGGAAGACATTGATTGAAAAATAAAATGGTTTTAAAAATTTCTAGAACTATTTCCAAAACTATTTAACCATCTCAGAGATGAACCATTTCCCTTTTCCCTAACCCCTGGTAACCTCTATTCTACTTTCTGTCTCTAAGATTTGCCTATTCCAATTATAGAAGTGGAATTATATATTTGTTCTGTTGTGTCTGGCTTATTTCACTTGGCATGTTTTTGAGGTTCATCCATGTTGTAGCATGTGTCAAAACTTCATCCCTTTTTATGGCTGAATATCAGCTTCATTATATATACATACCACATTTTGTTTATCCAGATTCATCTGTGGTGGACATTTGTGTTGTCATCACCTTTTGGCTATTGTGAATAATATTGCACAAAGCACTGGCATACATATTTGTTTGAGTCTCTGTTTTCATTTTTTTTTGGATATATACCTGGAAGTAGAATTGTTGGATCATATGGTAATTATGGTTAACTCTTTGGAGAGCCACCAAACTGTTTTCCACAATGGAAAACATTTTACATTCCTACTAAGACTGTGCAAGAGTTCCCATTTTTCCATATTCTCATCAACATACTTTTTCACCAATCTGAGAATGACCATGAAAGCACTATAAGTATTGCTTTAGGGGTTACAGACAAATTCTAGTCAGCAAGAGAACTTGCAGATTTGGAGTCTGTGAAGGGGGATCGACTATATCTAGATGTGAATTATACATGTACGCTGCATGTAACATGTAATACAAATATATGGTTTACACCTAGGTTTTCCTATTTCTAGGTGATTTTAGCAAGTTTAAGTGAGCATAGCTGTTAAACCGAGAAAAAATATGTTATTAGTTTTAAAAGTAAGATGAATTTTAAAAAATACATGTACTTGTTAGAATTTTTCTTGTAGTATTTGTGTGTACTTTAACCAAAGGTTAATGTCTTCTTTGATAAGATTTTTTAAAATAATAACTCTTATACAATGTCCATCTTCATTGTAATATACAAATATATCCTAGGAACTACTTAAGTAGCAGCCTTAACTACAAAGCTTTAAGGCTGATATGGAGAAAAAAGGATGTTTTAAATTACTTTGTTTGTAAAAAAGTACTTTTTACTTATTTGGGGTTTTATCCAAAGTTTTACTAGAGATCTCTTTCTTCAACGTGATGTTTATGTCAGGGGTAACAAACTCAAAGGGCTATAGCAAGTAATATAAGCAAATAAAGCCTGCTGGGACAAGAAACTAAACTATTAACTCTTGTATTAAAGAAGACTCTCAGCCTGACCAGTTATTACCATGTGCCAGGTGCTACATCTTCCAGGTTTCTAAAAGGTCCGAAATCTGGATTTTTATGTAAAAGTATTCAAAATTTTAAATGTTTGCAGCTAATTTAAAAATGTATGAATATGGATCATTTCTGTTCAGGTTCAACAGAAATTGTATGAGGGTTATCAGATTATGATCTGTGCTTTTAACTGTTTAAAATGTTAAGATTGAAAACACTATCGTTAAACCCATAAACCAGTGGAATGGTTCGATAAATCATGGTATGTCCATATAGTAGAACATTATACAACCATGAATATTCAATAAGAACCCAGTCACATGCAAGAAATAAAGATGGATAGAAATAACACCAAAATGTCAACGTCAGCATTAATCACATGTAAGTTTTGAACAATGCGTAGGTATTTTATAAACAGAACAAGTTTTTGAAAATTTATTGTGTGAAAAGCATCTTGCATATTATTCTACTTAAGGTTAATGTTAATAAAATTCTATTATGTTTAAGATATCATATGATTTCTTTGTTTGCAACTTTGTTTCCAATGCAGTTATTTTCTTTTCCTTTTTAGAGATGCTAACTTTGTTTTTCTCTGACTTTGTTTTTCTTCTTCTGCCTGATGATTTCCAAAAGAACAACGAAACCAACTCCTCATTTAGATGGGTAAAAATTATTTTAATTTATTTTATAACCTACTTTAAATTAATTTAAAATAAGAAGCTTTTTTTAATTATCTGTACTTGACTCTTTAGGCATCATGTTGTTTTTGGGCAAGTGATTTCTGGTCAAGAAGTTGTGAGAGAGATAGAAAACCAGAAAACAGATGCAGCTAGCAAACCATTTGCTGAGGTGCGGATACTCAGTTGTGGAGAGCTAATTCCCAAATCTAAAGGTAAGAACAAGTACATATTTCTGATAATTCTTATGCCTACAAAACAAGTAAGGACACTTAATAGTTGGCATGAAATTCACACTAAAGTGAATAATTATAAGGTTTTTGTGTTTTTAATATAGTGTTTTTTAAATGTGTTTTCATACTGTGTACATTTCTTGTTATTAATCTGCAGTAATTTATCCATCCGCTTCCACTTTGTTTTAGGTTTTTTTTAGAAAACTGTAGTTGTCTAAATAACATGGAATATAAATACTCTTCTAGGGAAAAACACAATGGAAAGAAGATGACAATCAAAGAAAATAACATAGACTAAGAAACTTTAGAGGAAT
>NW_011888783.1:19388218-19394758 GCF_000151845.1 Pteropus vampyrus | reverse complement strand
TTAAAAAACAAAACTAAAAAGCAGTCTGAATAAATGTTTGCAAATTTTAGACCCTGAACTCACTAATATTTTATTCTTTAGCGTGTTGTTTGTACAAATGGAATATTTTAGTTTAAGGCATAACGCCACATCTAGAAAAGCTTCATCTTTTATTCTTTACTTAACAACTACTTTTTTATGCTTACATTTTGTAGTTTTTAAGGTCTCATGTTAGGATCAATTCTCCGCTTATAAAAGTTAAGAATGCTGTGTGGTTTATATATTTAGAAAAAGATCGAGGTGATAAAAAAGCTTACATTTTAAACCATAAAGTTATCATAGACTCTAATAAATTTGGTGTAAAGATTCTTTTAGTATTAGAAGGTCAGTGTTTGAATATTTGATGAAAGGATGAGAAAGTTAATGTCACTTATTATATATTTATGCCTTTATAATGTATTTTCACATGAAGAGAATAAATGCTAATTTTGCCCATGGTATTGTGGCCAGGAAGTTGTGCTGAAAGTTGATGCAATGTCTTATTGTGTATTCCTCAAACTCATACTAAGGAAGCATAATTTACCCTTATCAGTTTCACCAGTTGGGGAAGATTTGGAACTTTATTACTGTCTGCCCAGGATTTCCTGAAAAGATCAGATTTGTTTCAAGTCATACCATGCCTGTGCTATTCTGGATAACACTGTGGAAAGAGGAAAAGATCTTTATGTTTGAGATCACATAATTTGGGACCTGTTATTCTATAGTCCTTCAACTACCATTCAGAACACTGGTCAGAGTGGATTTTGTCATTCATCTATCTAACGTATTTTTTAGGCAGAGCTGTGTCTTCCAATTTCTAAGTTTCGTGGCCTCCTTACAGTTTAAAATTGGGAACAGTCAAAAAGCTTTGTGCAACACAGTATAGTTCATCATTACAATTAAAACCTGTCTGAGAGATTTACATCCCAATTTAAAAAGAAATAAATATAGAATCTTTTTTTTTTTTTTAATTTTTCTAACTTTCTGAAAGAAAACAAAAAGGCTTCTGAAGAAATCTGACTGTCTAGGTCCACTTGTATATGGTCTTAGTGAGTCTGGGCAATATTCTTGGGCCTTTCTCCCTTTGCTGTTGCAAAGCTGGACATTCTGCTTATGTGGCTATTTGAATGCATTGAGAAGGTTCAGAGTCAAAAGAGAAAAGTGGAACACTGGAGGCTAATAAAAACTCCGTCCCTGTAGAGGTCTCAAGGAGCAGAGTAGAGGATTGAATACAGACCTTCAGTGAATGAAACCACTATCTTCATTAAGATGCTTCTTGGATTTTCAGGAGTTGGCATGACCTCAGGTCATGCTGGGCTCTTCAGAGTTCACTGCAATTGTGAACTGTAGTGAGGTTTGTCCACCTTGGCCATGCAACAAGAAATGGGATCATTGCTATATTACAGAGTGCACAGAAATACAAGTTCTGAGTTATGGTAGTAAATAGTTGAATGTGCAAAAATTTTGCATATACGTGGTAGGAAATAGATTGGTTGGCACTATAGAAAGAAGAGCACAATAGAGGAAGCAGCTGGTGAATCTGATACTCTGGAACTATGGAAAAGAATACCAGAGACTAACTTTGGTGACAGGATCCCACTTCAGTGTCTATATTCTGGAATTAAGTCACGGTGATGGTACTTTTTACTGGAAAATAGTGAGATATTAAACTTAGAAACTGTTTAGAAAAGGAGACCAGTAACATGGAATGAAAATATCTAAAGGAGACCTATTTTAGTAATAGTCTTACTCCTTATTTCAAATCTTATTTTGATGATGACCTAGAAATTTTCTTTAAAGGTTTCATGTGAAATTCATTGGTATAAAATCTTTAGATCTCAAAAAACTAGTAAGCATTTTCTTACCTTCAATTTTTACATGTAAAATGTTCTGGGGTTCTGGAGTTTGTTGTTAGTATAGTTGATATGTAGTTTGTAGGGCTACACCACATCCACTGCAGGGAACAGGTTTAGGATATTCTACATAGTGATAAACAAACTATATAAACTAACCAGAAATGGTCCAAGAGTTGGAAGTTACTCTTTGCAGTTCCTTTTCATCCATTTTGATTCTTAACTTGCATTATGGTTTTGCTTTTAGTAGTTTCATTTTATCCTAAAGGATACTTACATGCTTGTAAAAGACACTTTGAAATAGGTTTCGTGTAAGTGATTAGGCAGGAGATAGGGTTTTTTGAAGGAAAGGATGAAAACAGTAGTTGTCATACTTGAAATTTTAAATTTTCTTCAATTTTTAAATGTAATAAATTCATTTGGTTCAAAATTTAAAAAGCATAAAAGGACAGTCAATGAAAAGTCTTCCCATCTCTGCCCACCAGTTCCCATTTCAGATATCATTCTACATGTATGCGAATGTTGATCATGTAAGATAAATTCCTAGAAATAAAATTAACAGATTATAGGAGTCATGCATTTGTAATTTTGGTAGACATTGCAATTAGAGTTTAGAAAAATAAATTTATCTATACCCTTTTGTAGAGAGCCACATGTTATCAAACTCTTAAATAATCTTTGCCAGCTTAATAGTTTTTTTTTTTAAAGCTAGTTTTAATTAGCATTTCTATAAGCTGTTTAATGTTAGCATTTATTAAAGACCCATTTATATTTATTTTTAGATCAACAGATTGTTAATTCCCTTCCCCCCTATTTTTACCCATTCTGTTCTTCCTTTCTGAAATCCCAAACCTCTTCCTGTTTTTTCCTTTCTGTTTGGAGAACTTTTTTAGCCTTTTTTTTTTAAGGGTCTGCTGGCAACAAATCATCCTACCTTTTTGAAAATATCTTAATTTGTGTTCATTTGATGGGTATTTTCACTGAAAATAGAATTCTGGGTTGATCATTCTTTCAGCACATAAAAACGTGTTTATGCCACTTCTTCTTGCCTCTTTGGTTTCAAAGGTGAAGTCTTGCCTTTCAAATCATTGTCCCCCTATAGGTAATTTATTCTTCCTCTCAAGTGGCTTTAAGTATTTTTTTTCCCTTTAGCTTTTAGAAATTAGATTTTGATGTGTCTTAGTATGGATTACTTAATTAAGAGTTTATCCTGAGGTTTGCTTAGCTTCTTGAATCTGTAGGTCGGTCTGTCAAACCTGTTGTGGAAAATTTTCTGCCCTTTTTTTTCCAGTTTCAAACTTATTTTCCTTCTGGGATTCTGATAAGACAAATATTAGATCTTTTTATTGTTCCACAGTTCTCTCAGGCTCTGCTTATTTTTTGTTTATTTGATGTTCAGATTAGATAACGTCTGTCTTCTGGTTCACTGACACTTTCCTCTGTCATCTCCACTTAGTTATTGAGCATATTAAATGAGGTTTTTATCTCAGTTACTGTATGTTTCATTTCTAAAATTCCTATTTGGTACTTTATAACCTCTTTTTTCCTGAGATTTTTCACTTTTTTTCATTTGATTAAAAACTATTAACAATTACATGTTGAAGCATTTTTAAGATGGCTTCTTTAAAATCCTTGTCAGTTTTAATATTATAGGCCTCTGAGTGTTGGTGTTATTTGATAGTCTTTTCTCATTAAGTTGTGATTTTCCTAGTGAATTTTTTTTATTATTATATCCTAGACATTTGGGGTAGTATGTTTTAAGACTCTGGTTTCTGTTTTTTAGTCTTATTTTATCAGTAATTCATCTTATTTAGATTTAGCATGTGAGTCTTGACCTACTTTTGTAGACTGTGGTTTCAGTGATAATTCAGTTTTTATTGAATTATCATTGCATAGCCCTTGCAATGATATTCTGTTGTGCCATGTCATCTCCAGAAATCTCTAGCCACTCTGCTTTCCTTCTACTTTTCAGAGTCGTCTTATGTGTGTTTTTTTTATTATGTCTGTGGTTTCTACTTATACTTAGCAGGTTAGGAAGAGATGACTCTATTTCATCTTGTTCAGAATTGCTCTGTTACTTTTTTGAAGCTTTTCACTTTATATAAAAATCTACCCTTTTAAAATCTAGAATCTACTTATTCTTAAATTGAGCCTCTAAAAAACTTTGTTCAGTGCTTATTAGCACTTTGTAAGTACTCTACAGATATTAGTTCCCACTACTTTTTCCTTCCCTTGTTTCTAATCTTAAAATAGTCAATTCCGCTGTACTGCTCATTTCGAAAAAATTCATTTGTTCCATTTGATTAATATATTAGAAAACAATTTGAACATAACACCAATTTCACTTTCACTAGCTGAAGAGTTTTGTAGGAATTCACAAAAATCACACATGCACACACACCTCAAACATCTACCTGTATTATGAGCCACACCTAAGCAAAATCTCCTGCTAAAACTTCCCATCTGATTTTAGATAACCCTCCTACTACTTTACAGTAACTCACAAGCTGCACCTTTCTAACATTCACTTCCACAAGCAAACCTCAGGTCCTTTTCAAAGTATTGTTGTCATATTTATGTATTCCTTAACCATTTAACATGTATCAAACTGCTGCTGTTTTTATTAGTTTCCTATTTTTTTAATGTGATGAAGTTTTTGAGCTTTGTGCCTCTAACCCCATTTTTCCCATTAGCTATGTGGTTTTTATTGTTCAGTTTTCATAGCACAGTGATTTTTTGTATAACAGCAGAACCCACTGTACTTCTACAAAGCCATTCTAATTTACACTTGTCCTTACTGACCATACTCACTTGTAAATCATGTGCAGTTATAGTCAGAGTTTCTAGAAAATTTATTAAGTATATATTTTCCAATGCCGTTTACTAATTAATTCAAACTTGTTGGTCTTATTTTCCAGATAGATTGTAAAGGCAATCTGAGGGCAGAGTGCACGTCATATAAAGTTCCCTGTGGCACTTCCTCATATACTTTACAATTCTCTCTCTCCATATCTTGGCATCTTGTTGAGTTTATATCTAATAGTAGTCAGTTAAACATAGTTGTTGATATGAGAAGAATAAAATTTCAGTCAGATTCACAATGTGCCTAAATCATATTTTTAAATTTAGGTTAGCACAAATTTATAACTGAAACTACGTTCTATTAATAGAATGTAATTTAATGTTGATATTGTCATCTCTGTTTTTTGCCTTTTTACTCTTTTATTCTTTAACTACCATTTCTTTCTCAATCATATTCTCTTTTTTCCCGAACAGACTCATAGGAAAAGGGCACATAAATAAAATTTCGCATGTAAAATAATATGGACAAATAGATTTCGAACCTCTCTTCTAAGATATCTTTCCTAAAACAGTTTCTTTCCCTTTTATAGTTGATGTCATCTGATACTCAAGCAAATTATATTACCATAAAATTAGTTGTAAATCTCTAGCCTTCTATATTGTTGTGATCTCTTACTTCACTCAAATGTTTTTTTGAAAAGTGATATGTGAACTAAATAATAGTCATTTGAAATATGTTTAATACATTTGGTGGGAAAGAGTGGGCTTACTTTTTAAAGAAATAAACTACAATATATTTCTCATAGGAAAGAATCCCACTGCAAGATAAAGGTGAAAGTTGGAACTGGTGAATAAAGCTTTGTTAATCATGGGGTAAAGCATTACTATATTTTGTCAAGTAATTTTAACAGCTCTGTTTTGTGCTTGTGTGGAATATTTTTATTTTTCTTGCATGTTATGTGGTCCTGAATATTTTTATTTAGAGTTACTCATGTTCATTTGAATTTATTTTCTTCCTTGAATTTCCTTGAGTTTGATTCCACACCATCACCACTGTATCCCTCTGGTTTTTAGGATATATAAGTGACTTTTTCAAGTTATACATGTTTGCATACCCACTCTGCGTCACCAGCAACAGTGGTTTTAGGTTCAGGTTAACAACTTGAACTCATAGAAGAAGATAGGCCTCACTCAGAAGTAAATGTGTTTACCTTTAAAAAAGGATACAGGAGAGAAAACAGCATGACTTGTACAGCAGCAGCATTGTAGAAATCTCATATATTCCAGACAGAACTTGCATATGTCCAGGCATCTCACACTTAGTATGTTCATGCTAAGGAGTACAGCTAGGTGAGGAAAGACTACTTCAGTGAAGCTGTTATAATCTCTGGGGTCCCTTCAGCTTTTTTACCTTGTTCTCATTCTCCAGTGCAGTAGCGTGTCACCCATACTAGAAAAGCAATTTTAACAGCGAACTCTAAGTCCTTTACCAAGTGTATGGTAACTTCAGCCATATTATTATTTATCTTGGATTTAGCACACTCCTATAAATTCTGAGTTAAGAGTGTTAAGAATGATTTGGCCAAGTGCCAAATACTTAACTGTTACTGAGGCTAAGGGAAAGGTTACAAACTAGCTGTTAAACCTTTGGTTAAGGTCTGTAAACAGCTCCCCAGCAGTCCAAAGATATATTTTCTTTATCCTCTTCCATTTTTCTGTTACAGAAAATATTAACATTATACAGAAGTGATTGAAATAGTATAACAAAACACCCACGTTCATTACCCAGCTTCAACAACTAATTCATAGCCAATCTTGTTTTATCTATCCTGGCCAATTCTCCATTTCCTGTTATTGTGAAGCAAAT
>NW_011888783.1:19377363-19387390 GCF_000151845.1 Pteropus vampyrus | reverse complement strand
AAGTCTTTGGGGTAAATGCCCAGCAGAGGGATTGCTGGATCATATGGTAGATCAATCCTTAGTTTTTTGAGAAACATCCATACTGTTTTCCATAGTGGCTGTACCAATTTGCAGTCCCACCAGCAGTGTAGGGGGATTCCTTTTTCTCCACATCCTCTGCAACACTTGTTATTACTTGTCCTGTTGATTATAGCTATGATTATAGCTATTCTAACAGGTGTGAGATAGTATCTCATTGTGATTTTGATTTGCATCTCCCTAATCACTAGCAATGTTGAGCATCTTTTCATATATTTGTTGGCTATTTTTATGTCCTCTGTGGAGAAGTGTCTGTTCAGGTCCTCTGCCCATTTTTTGACTGGATCATTTATTTTTTTGTTGTTACTGAGTTGTATGAGTTCTTTGTATATTTTGGATATTAGGCCTTTATCAGAGGCATTGCTTGCAAATATATTTTTCTCATTTGCATGGTTGTTTCTTTACCATGTTGAAGGTTTCTTTTGCTATGCAGAAGCTTTTTACTTTGATATAGTCCCATTCATTTATTTTTGCTTTTGCTCTCTTTGTCTTTGAGGTCAAATTCATAAAGTCCTCTTTAAGTTAAAGGTCCATGAGTTTAGTTCCTATGTTTTCTTCTATGAATTTTATTGTTTCAGGTTTTATATTGAAGTCCTTAATCCATTTTGTCTTAATTCTGGTGTGCGGTAATAGACAACATTCTAGTTTCATTCTTTTGCAGGGGGCTTTCCAGTTTTCCCAGCACCATTTATATAGCGGCTTTCCTGTCTCTACTGTATGTTTTTGGCTCTTTTGTCGAAAATTATTTGTCCATATAAACATGGGTTTATTTCTGGACTCTCAGTTCCATTCCACTGGTGTGTATGTCTCTTTTTCTGCCAATACTGAGCCATTTTGATTATTGTCACTTTGTAATATAATTTGAAGAGTGATACTTCCAGCCTTGTTCTTTTTTTTCAGGGTGGCTTTGGTGATTCGGGGTCTTCTGTGTTTCCATAGAAATCTGATGATTTTTTGTTCTGTTTCTTTAAAGAGTGCTGATGGGATTTTGATGGGGATTGTATTAAATCTTTCGGTAATAAGGTCATCTTAACTATGTTGATTCTTCCAATCTAAGAACGTGGAAATTTCTTTGTATCTTCAATTTCTTTTATTAAGGTCTTATAGTTTTCATTATATAGGTCCTTCACATGTTTCATTAGGTTTATTCCTAGATATTTTATTCTTTTTGTTGTAATTGCAAAAGGAGTTATTTTTCTCACTTCTTTTTCTGACACTTCATTATTAGAATATAGGAACACTATGGATTTTTGAACAGTGATTTATTTACCGTATTATTTCTATTAGCGTTTGTCGAGTATTTAGGGTTTTCTATAGAGAAAATCATGTGGTCCATAAATAGTGACAGTTTGGCTTCTTCGTTTGCTATTTCGTTGCCTTTTATATCTTTCTCTTGCCTGCTGTGGTGATAGTGCACACCCTTGTCTTGTTCCTCATCTTAGAGGACAGGCTTTTAGTTTTTCACCATTAAGTAAAATGTTGGCTGAGGGTTTGTCTTATGTGGCCTTTATTATGTTAAGGTACTTTCCTTCTGTACCAGTTTTGTTAAGAGTTTTGATCATAAATGGATGCTGTATTTTGTCGAAGGCGTTTTCTGCACCTGTTGATGTGATCATATTCTTATTTTTTAATTTGTTTATGTGGTGTATCACATTAATCGATTTGCCTATATTGTACTATCCCTGTGCCCCTGGGATGAAGCCCACTTGATCGTGGTGTAAAATCTTTTTAATATTTTGCTGTATTCGGTTCACTCTAGTATCTTATTTAGGATTTTTGCGTTGTGTTCATGAGAGTTATTGGTCTATAGTTTTCTTTTTTGTGTGTTTTGGTATCAGAGTAATATTGGCCTCATAAAATGAGTTAGCAAGTATTGCCTCCTTCGATTTTTCAGAAGAGTTTGAGGAGAATAGGTATTAAATCTTTAAATGTTTGGTAGTATTCTCTGGTGAAGCAATGTGGTCCTTGACTTTTACTTTTGGTAGCTTTTTGATGATTGTTTCAATTTCCATATGACTGATCAGTCTATTTAGATATTCCAGTTCTTGATTCAGTCTAGGAAGATTGTATCTTTCTAAGAACTTGTCCATTTCTTCTAGGTTATTAAATTTGGTGTCATGTACTTTTTCATATTATTCTTGTATGATCCTTTGTATTTCTGCGATGTTAGTCTTAATTTCCCCTCTTTCATTTCTGATTTTGTTTATTTGTGTCATTTCTCTTTTTTCTTTAGTGAGTCTAGCCAGGGGTTTATCAATTTTACTAACTTTCTCAAAGAACCAGCTCTTTGTTGCATTTATTTTTCTGTTGTTGTCATTGTTCTCAATTTCATTTAATTTTGCTCTAATTTTGTCATTTTGTTTTAGGTGAGCTGACCTCTTTCAGAATTTCCTGTAGTGCAGGCCTCGTTGCAGAGAATTTCCTCAATTTTTATATGTCTGGAAAGGTCTTTATTTCTCCTTCATAACTAAAGGAGAGCTTAGCTGGATACATTATTCTCGCCTGGTAGTTCCTTTCATTTAATAGTTTGAACATTTGAGTCCACTCCTTTCTTGCTTGTAAGGTTTGTGTTAAAAATTCCAAAGATAATCTACCGGGTTTTCCTTTATGGGTTAGTGTCTTCTTTTCTTTGGCTGCCCTGAGAATTCTGTTACTAATTTTTGATAATTTTAATATAATGTGTCTTGAGAAGGCTTTTTTGAGTTGAGATAATTGAGTGTTCTGTTAGCTTCTTCAATTCCAAATTCCAGCTCATTCCTTAGATTCGAGAAATTCTTGTTAGCTCTTTGTCTGAAAATGCTGTCTGATTCATGCTCTTTTTCCTCTCCTTCTGGAATACCCATTATTCTTATGTTTCCTGATGGTATCAGCTAGTTCTTATACTTCTCTTTCATTCTTTTTCATTCAGTTTTTTTTCTTCTGAATTATTTCTAAGTTCTGCTTTCGATATCAATGCTCCTTACTTTCATTTGGTTGACTCTATTTCCTAAGCTTGCTATTTCATTCTTCATCTCCATTAGTTCTATTTATCTCATTTTTAGAGTTTCAGTGTCCCAGCCAAAAAAACTAATTTTGCTGATCTGGTTTTTTTCTCAGCTCCTGGAATTGTTGACAGGAGTTATTTTGGATCTCATCGAGTTTTTTTCAGAATTCCAATCCTTAACTTCTCTGTCATTTAAGTTGAATATTTCTATGTCTTTAAGTTTATTTTCTGGAAATTTTTCTCTTTCTTTCTGAGCTGCCTTGTCACCTTGATTGTTCATGGTGTTTAATTGACTATTTCTCCACTTGGGCAGTATATTCTGCACTTTTTTTTCTCTCTAGAAAGATTTACTAAAAGTCTCTCTTTAGCCTTTTGCTAAGGTGTTTTTCTTTTGGTTTCCAGTAGGTGATGTCTGAGCTTCTTGGAGCTCTGCTTTGAGACTTAATAATTCTTATTTCTTTTTTTTTTCTACTAAATATTCAATGACGATCACTACCCACGTTCTCAGTGTTAGCAAGAGTTTTGGTAGCATTTATTCAAATTCCCCTGGGGCGTACCCTCTGGATTGGTGTATGAGGGGTTATTGTAGCTCAGCTTCATGATTTGCAACTTCAACTGGTAAGATCCAGCTGTTACTTCTCTGTTGTTAGTCCCGCTTTGCTTTCTGCCTTAACCCCTGGGCTCCGCTGCATGGAGCTCACAGAGTCCTTAGGCAGCGCTGTTCAGGGGACCAGCAGCAACTTCTCCCCTCCCCCTCCTCCTGTAAGGAGCTAAGGAGCTCTCCGTTACCAGAGGCAGCTTCTTTGTTCTTCCCAATCTACCTCTGGACTCCCGGGACTCCTGCTGGTCTGACCTCTGGTACCTCTTATGTGCAGATCACTCGCTCAGATGTGCTTGTGTGCAGGTTGGGTGTTTGTCGAGTTTTAGATTTCACCTTATTTTTCAGGAGGAAGGATCTGGGGACATCTCTCACTCTGCCATGTTTCTGACATCACTCCTCCCAGATTTATAATAAAATGATATCCTATTCTGTTTCATAGCACACTCCTTTTTATTCAACTCTGGTTTTTCTGTCCTATGGTATAACCTCCAGAGCTCTGCTGCCCATCGCAGTGACAAATCTAGCGTTCAGGCTCCAGTCTCACACAAAGATAAAGGTCATAGTAGCGGTGGATGCCGTGACTGTGGCTGCAGTGGTGGTAGTTGTGGTGGCGACAGCAGTGGCGGTGGCAACTCCTCCCTCTGCCGCTTCTCACCATCTCTTTATATGAGATCTATTTGTTGAGCAGCCTAGGTCTTTTGTCCTATAGTGTTTCCCATTACTGCACACACTGGGTTTTATTGATTACGTCTTTATATTATGTAATGTGTTCCTTCTGTGCTTCTATTTCATATAACTTTGTAGTTCTAAAATATTGATCCAGTGCTGTTTTGATTTTGTTGTAATTCCTATTGATAGAAGCACGAGGCCTATAGGACAGGTTGTCTCTGCTCTTCAGCAGCCGTTGGTGGTCAGTGCCTCATTAGGGGTTGTAAAATAATGGTATTCTAACTGATTCTTTTCTCATTTATTCCTATAATATTTTTGATAAATAGCATCTTTCTTTCATCTACTATATAGTTAGTCAGATGTACAATTCAGATAGGAAAAGCAGGGTAAATGCTTTATATATTATTTTCCAATATCATTTGAACTGATGGAGTCTAATATATTACCTGGGTCAGTCTCTGTCTACTTTGTCATATCTTTCCCTGATTCCTGTTGTATTAATTCACTTATTTACTTTTGTTGCCTAGGCCTTAGTACATCTGAGTTTTGTGGCACCCTTTAAAATTATTACTTCCTTAACCAAAAATAAAATTTCAATTTGAAGTTATTTTTTTAGAAACCCAAAAATATAATTATTAATCACTGACAAGTGACTGCCCTCTGTTGCAAGTATTCTCTCCACCTAAATCCATTTCTTAGTCATTACCCCTGCTCAGGCATTGAAACATAAGCCCATGCCAATGGAATCATGTTTCTTTCCACATTTGTGCAAAGTATTTTTTGTATGTCATTTCTCTCCTCCAGTTCTACCTCCAGTCTTGATAATACTAGAAAACTACAAGAAGATAGAATCTGGAACTCTTAAATGTTACTTTTGTACTTTTTAAAAAACTTTTATTCAAATGTTTTTCTAAAGTTAACTTAGTTTATTATTTTAGACTTACTTATTACTTTTCCAAAATTTTTTGGTTTCCTAGATTCAGCTCTGACCCATGAATGTTGGTATCTGGATTCTAATCCTTTTTTTTTTTTTTCTCCTAATCCTGACTCTTGACTCCTTTCTTGTACCCCTCAATTCAAATAGCTGGGTGAGCTAAGTGTTAAATATTGGACTTAGAAAGTATTACTTTCACTTACAAAGTTTGTTTAAAAAATGTTGACCAAAACCCTTTTTGCTTTTTATTAAAGCTAAGAAAGAAGAAAAGAAAAGGCATAAATCATCCTCCTCCTCCTCATCATCATCCAGTGACTCAGATAGCTCAAGTGATTCTCAGTCCTCTTCTGATTCTTCTGATTCTGAAAGTGCTTCTGAAGAGAAATCAAAAAAAAGAAAAAAGAAACATAGGAAAAATTCCCGAAAACACAAGAAAGAAAAGAAGAAGCGAAAGAAAAGCAAGAAAAGGTCTTAATTTTACTTTTTCAATACTAGATTTATATTCTAGTTCTCTTCTGTTTATAAATAAACCCGTTGGAATTTGGGGTCGATTATATACAAACATTAAAATGGAAATATATTACACCATAAAGTATAAGACCATCTTGATATTGTATAGTCTATAGATTAAGGGTATATTCATTTCCATTTTCTTTTTCTTTTATTTTTCGATAATTTATTTTTCAGTTACAGTTAACATACACTCTAATATTAGTTTCAGGTATGCAATAGTGATTAGACATTTATAAACTTGTAAAGTGATCATGCCAATAAATCTAGTACCCATCTGACACAATATACGTAGTTATCATAGTATTATTGACTGTATTCTCTGTGTTGTACTTTACATCCCCATGACTATTTTGCACTACCAATTTATACTAATTAATCCCTTCCCTTTTTTCACTCCCATCTTCCCAGTCTGGCAACCATCAAAATGTTTTATGTATCTATGAGTTTGATTCTGTTTTTTTGTTTGTTTTTTAGATTCCACATGTAGGTGAAATCATATGGTAATGTCTTCCTCTGGCTTATTTCCCGAAACATAATACCCTCTAGGTCCATTCATGTTGTTGCACATAGCAAGATTTCACTTCTTTTTATGGCTGAGTAATATTCCTTTGTATATATATACACCACTTCTTCTTTAGTCATTCATATATTGATGGACATTTAGGTTGCTTCTGTAACTTGTCTATGGTAAATAGTGCTGCAGTGAATATATGGATTCATAATTCTTTTTGAATTAGTGTTTTGGGTTTCTTCAGATACATATCTAGAAGTGATATTGCTGGGTCCTTCTTTGTCTCTTGTTATGGTCTGTTTTAAAGTCTCTTTTGTCTGGTATAAGTATTGTTACCCCAGCTTTTTTGTTTCCATTTTCATGAAATAATCTTTTTCCATTCTTTTATTTGAACCAATGTGTGTCTTTAAATCTGAAGTGAGTCTCTTATAGGCAACAAATGTAGAGGCCTTGTTTTCTTATCCTTTCAGTCTCCTTATGTTTTTTAATTAGAGCATTTAATCCATTTACATTTAAACTAATTGTTGATAAATATGTAATTATTGCCATTTATTATTCATATTTTTTACTTATTTTTTTCTTCTTAAGGAAGTTTCTTTAACATTTCTTCTTTGCTGGTTTGGTGGTGATGCACTCCTTTAGCTTTTTCTATGCTGGTTTGGTGGTGGTGAACTCCTTTAGCTTTTTCTTTCTGGGAAGCTCTTTATCTGTCTTTTGATTCTAAATGATAGCTTTGCTGGGGAAAGTAATTTCGGTTGTGGGTCTTTGCTTTTTATCATTTTAAATATTTCATGCCAGTTCCTTCTGTCCTGCAAAGTTTATGTTGAGGAATCAGTTGACAGTCTTATTGAAGCTCCCTTGTAGGTCACTACCTGCTTTTCTCTTGCTGCTTTTAAGATCCCCTGTATTTAACCTTTGGTATTTTAATTATGTTGTGTCTTGGTTTGGGCCTCTTTGGGTTCATCTTGTTTGTGACTCTCCGTACTTCCTGGGCTTGTATGTCTTATTTCCTTCACCAAATTAGGGAAGTTTTTTGTCATTATTTCTTAAAATAGGTTTTCAATTCCTTGCTCTCTTCTCCTGGTATTCCTATGATGTAAATGTTGGTATACTTGATGCTGTCCCAGAAGCCCCTTATATTGTCCTCATTTTTTTGGATTCTTTTTTCTTGTAGCTGTTTTGATTGTTTTCTGCTACCTTATCTTCCAAATCACTTATTTGATTCTCTGTTTCATCTGATCTACTGTTGATTTCCTCTATTCTTCATTGTAGTTATTGTATTCTTCGTTTCTGGCTGGTTCTTTTTTACGTTTTCTATCTCTATTTTTAGGTTTCTTGTCTCTTTCTTAAAGTTCTGAGATTGTTGAGCATCCCTATTACCAATGTTTTGAACTGTGCATCTAGTAGATTGATTGCTTGTCTCTATTCTGTTTAGTTCTTTTTCTGGAGCTTTGTTTTAATCTTTCATTTCAGAACTATTTCTTTGTCTCCTCATTTTGGCTGCCTTCCTGTATTTGTTTCTATGTATTAGGTAGAGCTGCGGCATCTCCTGGTTTTTGTAGAGTGGTCTTATGTAGTTAAGTGTCCTGTGGGGCCCAGTGGTTCAGTCTCTCCATTCACCTGACCTGGATGCTACAGGTGTGTCCTTTGTATGAGTTGTATGTGCCCTTCCATTATAGTTGATCCTTGATTGCTGTTGGCACGTCATTGGGAGGGATTGACCCACAGGCTGATTGATTGTTAAGACTGGCCGTGACTACAGTGGAGGAGCTGTTGTGCAGGAGCTGACCCTACAGAGTAGGATTTGCTCTAGGAGGGCTATGGTGCCTGCCAAGTCTGCCCTTTGGATGTGCTGTTTGTGGAAGTGTTCAGGTGGTGGTCTTGTGTGATCTGAACCTGGCCAGTGGGCATGTTTGTTCTGGAGCCACTTGGGAGGGGCTCTGGTGCAGACCACAGTCAGCCACTGCCTGTACCCTGCCCTGAGTCACTTGATAGAAGCTACAAAATGATCTGTACGTGGTTGCCACTTATGCTGCGCTTAGAGGTTCCTTAGGTTGGCTGCTACTAGTGACAGGCTTGGGGCTGTTTAGCAAGAGTTACAGCGTACACTGAGGCCTGCTGTTGCTTACTTGGAGTTTGTGAACCTTTGAGAGATTTCAGGAACATTTGAAGCATAAGCTAAGACAGGCTGTTTGTATGATAAAGCCTCTGGAAATGTCTTGGGTTGGCCTGAAATTGGTTGGGGCAAGGTTTCAGGGAATCACCATAGCTGGGCAAATAATGTTGGCCAGGTTGACTCAGATATGGCATTTGCCTGTGTCTGTACTTTGGTTTGGGGGAGGCTTCAACAAAGGAACAATGGCTTCTGCCAGCATTTCTGTCTGAGAGGAAGTTGCCCCTCCAGCCCTTGCCCCACAGCCAGGCAATTCAGTTTTTCCTCATATGTCCCTAGTGCCTTTTGAGCTGCCTTTCCACTATTGGAGCTCAGAGCAAGTGAGTCTATCAACAAGTCCCTGTGCCAGCCCTTTAAGAGGAGTATCTGGGACTTCAGCAGCCATCTGTCTCAGCCACAGTCTCTGCTGGTTTTCACAGCCAGAAGTTGTGGGAAATTCTCTTCCCAGCCCTGGAACCATAGGCTAGAGAGTACATTGTGGGGTTGGGATCCCTTACTCCTCAGGGGGAACCTCTTCAGCTGAGATATCCCTCCCGATTTTTAACTGCCACATGTGGATATGAGACCAGCCCTTCCATGTCTCCCACCAGTCTCCATGCGGCTTCTTCTGTATATCCTTAGTTATAGGACTTCTCTTCAGCTAGACTTCAGGCTGTTCTCAGTAATGGTTTTCTGTATAGTTAATTGTAAATTTGATATGCTAGTGGGAGCAGACATGCAGTTTTTAACTATTCTGCCATCTTGACCAAAAGCCTATTTATTTTCATTTTCAACAAAACCATTCAGTTTATTTTGCCAGAACTCAATGAAATGATGCTTTTGGTTTTATAGGTTTGTATTTATGGGAAAAATATGAGATTAATGAGAATTATAGGAAACTAACAGTTGTCTTACTTTTTTGTTTTTATCTCTGCTCTGATAAAGGTAGAAAACATATCAGCTTGTTTACTGTTTTCCATTTTGTCTGAAATAATTCGTATTTGCACTAAAACTTGTCTTCATATGCCTATTGCCTCTAAAGCAACTAATTTCTTTACCTACATTTTAAAATATTTTAAATTTACCAGTGCATTGCCTATGGAGTTTCATTTTTTGATCCATTTTATTGGGAAATATGTTTTTGAGACTATAGCAACGCAAAAGTTGCTTTGGGTTTTTGGGCAGTAGTTGGTTTGACAGAAGAATAAAAGAACATTTTCCTCATATAATTATATCTTTGAGGGGTACAGGATAGTGTATATATTGTGACATCTTCCAAAGGAAAGAAATACCAACGATTGAAAATTGGGGCAGACACAGAATAACCAGATGAAACTTGTTTTGTGTTTCTATTAAGTGCATCCAGTGAAAGTGAGGCTGAAAATCTTGAAGCACAACCCCAGTCTACTGTCCGTCCAGAAGAGATCCCTCCTATACCTGAAAATAGGTTTCTAATGAGAAAAAGTCCTCCTAAAGCTGATGAAAAAGAAAGGAAAAACAGAGAAAGAGACAGAGAGAGAGAATGGTATGTGAATGTGCATATCTTGTAGAGTGCCCTACCTTCTTTACAAGAACCTTACTTTAAA
>NW_011888783.1:19336738-19377003 GCF_000151845.1 Pteropus vampyrus | reverse complement strand
TTTTACTTATTTTCGACAAGATTTAATGGTTGACTTTCTCCCAAAATTGAAATCTTTTTTTATAGGATAATGTTAGTAACACTCTTTTTTGCAAAAAAGATAAGTTGACAATTCAAACAGATTTTCAGTAAAAATTACTTTTTAAAAAACTAAACATTGCAAATACCAAAAGAAATATTGAGTGGTACTTTAAACCAATTCTATTCGGAACGAGATAAATGTTTTACTGTGCTATTTGTATACATTAAACTTTTAAGCAAGTAAAAACCTTTATTTTTCAATTTCTCAGAGGGAAAAATGCTATTTTCCTTGTGTGATTTATGATATTGTAATGAAAACTGATATCATGTTCAAATACTTTCAGAAATTTTCTATATAAATGATTGAATTCTTTCTCATTTATGATCAGAATATATTGTTATAACATAAAAGTAATTCTGAGCAATCCCCGTATACTTTCACAATATAGTAAAAATATAAAAATGAGTCTTAGATATTTGAAACAGGGTAATTTTGATGGATTGGGTTTAGTTTATTTTTCCTCAAGTATTAGGAAAGGATGTTTCTAGGGAAATATCAAAGAGAAAATGTTTGAACTACTTTAAAATGAACTTTTCAAATATAACTTACATGGATATTGTTAGTGCTAATCAAATATTAGCTCGTTGTTTTAAAATAGTTTTACTTTTCGGTCTAAACCATGATATAAACGTTTTGCTAATTTAGACCAGTTTATTTCTACTTAATTCACATTAATTACAGTTCTCTATAGTTTTATTACCAATTAACAACTGCTCGTAGGATAATAAGTTACTTTGGAATAAGGTAGTTTTAAAATGGTTCTCCCACAACATATAGCCTACTCCGAGCTCTTTCTTCTATGTTAATTTTTCTTAGTACTATCAAGTTAACTTTATCTTAGTAAAGATTATGTAACAATGTTTCTTCCATAGCACACAACCGGAATTTGGGAGCAGAGTAGTTCTTCATCTTCATACATTAGAAGATTTTAGCATTCTGCCTCCTGGGCACTTGGTACCAAGAGCACCTTCTAGACATTGACAGTTGGGGAAAAAAAAAATGCTCTTATACTTTTCCAAATACCTACTAGGAATTGATAACATTCCTGGTTGAAAATCACTCATTATCTAAGATTTTAAATTAATTGTATCAGTAAAACTGTGTTCTCTAGATTTACTTTTGTAAAATAATGTGTTTTCATTTTCTCTTTGCTCGTTTCTAGTAATCCACCTAACTCCCAGCCTGCTTCATACCAGAGGCGACTTTTAGTTACTAGGTCTGGCAGGAAGATTAAAGGAAGAGGACCAAGGGTACGTGATTCTTTTCCCATAAATCTTAATAGTGTTACATTTATATTAAATAATTTTAGAATGTTTCTTAAATATTTTATGTATAAATGACTAAAATTTAGAATAGTTATGGATATTGAATTATATGTACTCTTTTTATAGTAACTTCTTTGTGTTAGAACTGACAAACTGAAAATCCATGGGATGTTAATGGATTTTACATGTATGTGGTGTAAAATGAAATCAAGATCATTTGTGTCCCCTTATTACTTCCTGACCATTATATCTCTACTTTTCTTAAAAATTAAAAGTATTTTTTTATTTCATCCTCTTTCTCTTTGCTAGATTCTCCCCATCAGAATTTAAATATTTACTGTGTTTTCAAAATTTAGAAACTATGCTATACTTAGAATATTATTTCTTTACTTCCTACGCATTCCTCACCCCTTTCAGTTTGTCTTCTGCCGTTCTGCTGAATACAGAGTTTGCCATGTGATTAGCTCCTTGTTACAAAATCCAATGGATCCATTTAGTTTTTGTCTTACTTGATCTCCCTCGTAACACTCTTTCCACTTTGTTTCCATCATATTTTCATCTTTTCTTCCTGTTTCTGGCCAGTCTATCTTGAATTTCCAATGCCAGTTTATACTTTTTTTTTTTTTAAAGCATTTATTTGATGCTTAAAAAACTTATGGCCTGGGAGTAAATTTAAGTTTTTATTTCTTTAGTTTCTTCTAGGATACCTTTTTCTTCTGTGCAACCTCCTCTTCCGGTTTAGGAACCATCTGCTCTTTTTCAGTAAGGATCATCTCAGCGTGGCAGGGAGAGCTCACATAGGGTTAATCCGCCCACGAGCTCTGTTAAGTTCTGTGCCATGTCTTGGGAGCTTGGTTCTCCTGGATGACCAGAGAATCTGCATCTAAACTCTTAAGTTCAGCATACTCTGCATATTTAAGCATGTACAACAAAAATTTAGCATTCTCTTTGGACCACCGACCCTGCATCCAGCCCCAGTGTTTGGCCTTGGCACACCTACCAGTTCTACCATTGTAATGACAGAATGGCACACATTGCTTCTATAAAGTGACATCTTTCAGATACTTTGCTTTTCGAATATGTATACCCTTGATGGCCTGGGTAGTTTCACGGGTGTTTTTAAAGTGAACACAATGATTTGATCCTCTTGATGTGCATGATTTTGTGGGGTTTTCTGGGTTAAGTGAATCGGGAACCATTTTCAGAGGTCACCTCGGGCTGCTTATGCTCTTATTCCTCCTCTTTAAATATTGTTGTACTTCAGGGTTCCCACTCTGCTCATTCTGCATATGCTTCTTAGGCAGTCTTGTGACTTCCATGGCTTCAGTGGCTACTGTATGCTGTAACTCCATCTGCTGCTCTATCACCAAAGACTTATTTGACAGCCTTTTAGTTGTCTAATGGGCACCTCAACCTCAGCATATACAGTGTTGAGCATAGCACTCTTCAGTCCTGATCCTTATTTAGATTCCTATTCTCAGTGACAGATGCCATCACCTGTGTAGTTACTTAAAACTGAAACCCAAGAATTTTTTTTTTCTCCTTTCTTTCCTACCTTCTCTATCTTATTCATCACCAAATCCTATCAGTTCAATCCCCTAAATACTCTGGAATACTTCTGCTTCTCTCAAGCTCCATTCCTGCCATCTTAATTAAATTAATTGTATGTTCTCAGAACTATAAATAGCTTCCTACCTGTTTTTATGGCAGTTCTCAAACTTTTTGTCTTGGGACCTCTTTACATTCTTAAATTATTGAGGATCCAAAAAGGCTTTTGCTGATGTGGATTATGTCTATCAATATTTACTCTTTTATAAAGTAAAACTGAGAAATATTTAAAACAATAAGACTACATAAGCACATATTCCATTAGCTATGAAAGCAAAGACATCAAAACATGTTGTCTCTGAAAAACTCCACTGTACAATAATGAAAGAACAAAAGTGAAAAGGGCAAATTATGTGACATTATAAAAATAGTTTTGACCTCACAGATCCCCTGAGTCTTGGGATCACTAGATCACAGTTCGAGAATCACTAATCTAATTCTTTCTCTAAACAGTATCCAGAATGGTCATTTTGAAAATGAAAACCTAATTATGTCACTCCTTTGTTATTGACCTTAGAATAAATAAAAAATTGGCTTACGAGACATCACAGATCTCATCCTTGCTTACCTCATCATTATTGTCTAGTACTACTTCCCTTTGCAATTTTTGTCTTTAACCATATTGATCTATCTTATCATCATCTCTAAAACATGCTATTTCTTCCTGTTTCAGAACCTTCAAACATGGTACTTTTTATGCCTCACATGTTCTTCCTCTCCCAGCTATCCTCACCCCCTTTTACGTCTTTTTCCTTACCCTTGCCTAGATAACTCTTCATACATATTCTTTAGTTTTCAGCTTTTAATATTTAACTTTCACACCCTTTCCCTGTACTAGGTCAGATTTCTATTATATATTCTCCGAGCACCCTTTACTTTTCCTTTTACATTCATTGTGATCGTAGCTGTATATATGCTTAATAGCTAATTATATGTCTGTCTGTGTGTTCTCCTAGCCTTGCAGAATTTAAGTTCCAAGAGAGCAAAATCAGACATGTCTTAGCTCATTAATGTTTCCTCAGTATATGGTAGAGGGTTGGCCTTCCTAAGGGCTGAGTAAATATTGGTTGAATAAATGAATATAAATAAATGAACATTTACTCACTTTCTCTTATAATATAAAAATGTTTGCTTTGAAACTTTAAGAAAACATACTTCCAAGTTGGAACTTGGCAACTTATAAGGGTTCCTGTACTTACTCTGCTTTAGCATTACTTAAATAGGACAGTCCATGGAGAAAAAATGGATAGCTAGAGTTTGTGGGTTAATGCTTCTTTTTTTTTTTTTAGTATTTTTTTATTTTTCAATTATAGTTGACATACAATATTAGTTTCAAATACAAATGCTTCTTATTTGGAACTTACAGTATGGCTGTTTAAAGTCTTTCTACCTTATTGATTTCTTACCTGAAAATTGGGACATTTTAATTAGAGAGCATAGAACTTTCAGACATTTTATTTGAACCTAGAAGTATATACACTTTTGCTACTGTTGTAATGTTTTTATATTTTTATATGTTAATTTTCTTCTTTTTTTTACTTCAGCGTTACCGAACTCCATCTAGATCCAGATCAAGGGATCGTTTCAGGCGTAGTGAGACTCCTCCACATTGGAGGCAAGAGATGCAGAGAGCTCAAAGAATGAGGGTATCAAGTGGTGAAAGATGGATCAAAGGGGATAAGTAAGATTTAACTATATTATTTCAAATGTAGTGACAAGTATTTTTTTTTACCATTATACATTATTTATAGCCATTTCAATTGTTTCTGAATATCTTAAGGAAAATAGAATATCTTAGCCAATAATAGACACCAGTATTTTCCTAATAAAATTTCAAAAAAACTTTTTTTTTCATTTTTTAGGAGTGAGTTAAATGAAATAAAAGAAAATCAAAGAAGCCCAGTTAGAGTAAAAGAGAAAAAAATAACTGATCACAGGCATGTGTCTGAAAGCCCAAACAGAAAGAGTGAAAAGGAAAAGAAAGTAAAAGACCATAAGTCTAGCAGCAAAGAGAGAGACGTCAGAAGAAATTCAGAAAAAGATGATAAATATAATAAAAACAAGGTGAAGAAAAGGGCCAAATCTAAAAGTAGGAGTAAAAGCAAAGAGAAATCAAAGAGTAAGGAAAGAGAAACAAAGCATAATAGACATGAAGAAAAAAGAATGAGGTCAAGGAGTAAAGAAAGGGATCATGAGAACGTTAAAGAAAAAGAAAAGTCTGATTCTAAAGGAAAAGATCAGGAAAGGAGCAGAAGTAAAGAGAAGTCTAAACAGTTGGAATCAAAAAGTAATGAGCATAATCATAACAAAAGTAAGGAAAAGGATAGACGCGCACAGTCTAGGAGTAGAGAACGTGATATAACTAAAGGCAAGCACAGTTACAATAGTAGAACAAGGGAACGAAGCAGAAGTAGGGACAGGAGCAGAAGAGTGCGATCCAGAAGCCATGACCATGATCGCAGCAGAAGCAAGGAGTACCATAGATACAGAGAACAAGAGTACAGGAGAAGAGGAAGGTCACGGAGCCGAGAGAGAAGAACAACACCAGGAAGATCGAGAAGTAAAGATAGAAGGAGAAGGAGGAGAGACTCAAGGAGCTCAGAGAGAGAAGAGAGTCAGAGCAGAAACAAAGAAAAATATAGAAACCAAGAAAGTAAGAGTTCACACAGAAAAGAAAATTCTGAGGGTGAGAAGAGAATGCACTCTAAAAGTCATGATCATAATAGCTCAAATAATAACAAGGAAAAAAAGGCTGATAGAGATCAAAGTCCCTTCTCAAAAATAAAACAAAGTAGTCAGGACAATGAATTAAAATTCTCTACATTGAAAAATAAGGAGGATAAGACCAGATCCTCAGTGGAAAAAGAAAACCAAAAATCAAAGGGTCAAGAAAATGATCATGTACATGATAAAAATAAAAAATTTGATCATGAATCAAGCCCTGGAACAGATGAAGACAAAAGTGGATGAGTGAGTTGTAAAAACTTATTTCCATTCTGTCTCAAAATTTAAGTTTAGAGACTTGCTGAATCTCCTTTATGTTGTTTTCCTCTTTTCATTGTTGTTGAGTTGTTTTATGTTTGTCTTTTTTTTTTAATGTGGACTTTATGAGTTGATCTTTTGATAATCTGCAACCTGGATAATTTGTACTGCTAAAGTTTTAATAAACTTGAAGTGAGAAAAACACTTTGGTGTAATACCGTGTGCTGTGTTTAACTATTTCATGTATGCATTTTTGTGTTGCAACAATCAGCCAGTAGCAAACATGCTATTCTGTACCTTAATTTGTATGATCAGCCAGTTAGAAACAAGCATAACTGATTGTTGGAATACATTGTTAAAAAAGCTTGTGTTTCTCATGATTAAAGTAACTTTAGAAGCCACTAGATAGAAGTCTTGTAAAGATTTTCTGATTGCATTTATAATAGAGGCTTGCAGCAGCAGCTTTTAATTACACAGAGGCAGGATCCTAATAGAGATCTTAAATCATCACTTTTGATTTTATAGTAATTTGCGCTTTAAAATAGATAAATATATAGTAATTTATATTGTATGTTATTCTTTATAGTTTTACCCATAGCTTGTTTCATATTAATATTTTTCCTATCTAGTTTTGTTTTACTTAACTGTCTATAAAGTAGTTGAGTATTTTTTTCAGTTGATGTACTGATTGAGATTGACTTGCTGTTATACAGCATCTGACAAGAACTATACCTTGGAAGATCAGATTGTAATTCTCAATCTATGTTGCTTTTGGTCTGAAGAGATGAGACTTTTGCTTTTTGAGAACATTGTTTATTAACCTGTAAAAGGAAAAAAAAAATACTTTTTTCAGTAAAACCTACCACTTGTACAACTCTTTAAGTTAGACAGAATCTAAAAATTGTTAGTATTGACACATTAACTTCCAAGGTTTCTCTTTTTTGGCCACTGACTTATATAGAGTTGAGTGTTAATTCTGCATGATTGTTTTTTATTTTTAACTTGAACAGAATATAACTCCCATAGCTGTGAGTTTTAAATGGCAAGAAAATGCATCTTTTCTATATATGTATCACAATAGGCTATAGCATGTTTATGACTCTGGTTTCTTTCTATTCAGGTGACTTTATACCATTACTGTTAACATTATTTTAACTTGGCAAGTATAACATTGCCATATAGAGTAGAGTAGAAAGTTGCAAACTTTGATAGCTTACAGAGTTTAACACTAAAGATATCTAAAGTCCATTTAGAATTTTATGTGTTGTATATTGCTATTTTTGTGATGTGTGGCCTTCTGTAATTTCTCTTCTAAATAAAATATTGAACATCCAGCAAACACAAAACCTGCCTCATTTGAAAAGAAATTTCAGAATTCCAATTAATTGTAGCTTCTAGTGTTTTGTACTTTAATATTTGTCAATATAGTGTCAACTGTATTACCAAGATAGCTTCTTGGTAAACCCAGTAGCTATTCAATGCCGAGTGAAGCAATGCTTAACATAATATTTCTCATTATTGATTAATACAGTAATGATATATTTAGCATTGTGGTAGCTAATTGCATAATTTATAGGGTAATAGTTATAAGATTGTTTAAAATATCTTGAAACAAATATCCACAGTGGGATCTTTCAAATTTTTTTTTTGTGATCATAAGAGTAATAAATATGATAATTCAGGGTAATTGATTCCTTAGAGACTTTGACCACAAGCTCACTTTAGGAATAATTGAGTCTTGAATGCCCAAGCTGTATAATGTTATATATTTTAAATTATTGTTTGTTTTAAATTCAGTAAATTGCATTTTCAAAATCTATTATATAAACTAGTTGAGTTTCAAGAAAGGTGCTATTTAAGAAAGGATTTCTAATAAATAATTATACTTAAAAAAATACCATGCTAAGTAAAAATACTTCTATGTTGTCTGATCCCAGAGCTTCATCTACTAAGAATTATGGTTACTTGTAACCGTAAATAACCATAAGGGGAAAATTTTTAGTAATTTTTATAAATAGTCATCTGTTTTGGTCATCAAAAAGGCAACTCCATGCTAAGCATTATTTATAGGCCTTTTTGAACAATAGAACAGATAATGGTGAAGGAGTTGAGATGAGAGATGACTATCAGCTAGATTTTATATTCAGAATATAAAGTACATTTAGAAAATGATTAAACATATTAACTATACCTCAAGTCTGCCTTTGTATCTGAATAGCACACAGCTCAAACAGTCCTTCCATTTCATTTTTAATCGTTGTACCACCTTTAGTTATTATTTTTAATATGCTCCAGTTTCCTAAAAATCAACTATTTAATTCCGTCTTGTCAAATCGATTTTATAGTTATGTCTGAGCTTACAGTTTTACCCCAAAGTATCTTTCACTTAGTATCCTCCTAAAGATTTAGATTGGCTTGTCTTTATTGCTCGATTGGTAATATCCGATAAATTTCTTCATGATTATTGTTTCGTGTGAATTATTTTTCTGGGTAAACCATCTGCCACAGAAATTGACACTGTACAGAGGTTAATGTTAATGAGCAGTAGGGAACTTGCTGGATTTTAAACGTTTTAAAATTATAGAGAGTTCACACCTGGACCATTGTAGTTTCTAAGTTCCTTAATCAAAGTCCTCACAGAAGTTTCTAAGAATTTGACTGATAAATCTATCCTTTGCACAAGTGTGATACTGATTCATATTGGCTTTGCTGAATGACCTTTGATTCTTGTACCCAGTGGAAGATCTGAAACTGAAAAGTAAAAATTTCTTAATATTACGGACAGGAACACATTACATTTCTGATATTTTGATTAGTGGTATTAACTAGCGTTTCTTCATTTGTCTTCAGGTTAGTATATGTAACAAGTTAGTATATTTTTTAGTAAGTCGTTCATTGTGCTTCACTCTGGGTGGCAATATTTTTCATCAGCTTTGAACCTTTTATAGTGAATTTCTATAGGAACTTGTTCCCCGTACCTTCACTGAAGGTACTTTAAATATATGCCATATATTTGATTGTTATAAAGAAACCAAAATGGGTATTTTTCTGTCTCCTTTTGGTCATGTTTATTATAATTATACAGTTTAGTATTCATATACTTACAGTTGAAAAAAAGTCTCCAAGGATTGTAGGTTTACAACCTGTTTATTGTGAAAAGATGTGTTTTGTTACAAAGACTACTTTTAAAACTTAATAAAAATAAACTCCAGGAAGTGCTGCATTGGCTGACACCTGCCCATAGTGGGCTTCCCAACTGCCTTTAGGAATTCAGGCAGATGTAAACTCTAGCCTGTGGTGTTACACAGGAAGTAAATATTAAAGGAAAAGAAAAGTTACGTAAATTTTAAAAATTCCATCGTTCAGAAAAGGAAGTTGAGAGGTTTTGTTTTAGGTACGGGAGGGAGTAGTGGGGTTGATTAGTGTTTCTACCTTTTTTTTTTTTTTCTCTTAAAGCGAATTCCTATGCTTACCAAAAGCACATGTTCTATATTTTGTTCCCTTTTGTGTATTTATAGTATTGAAGGATTGATAAATGAATTGGGTATTTGTATGTGGGGATGTTAAAAGTTGTGGCTGCTTTCCTTGTGGAAGGGAAAAACAAATGAAGTTAATGCACTTCTTTTCCTAGCTCAAAGTCACTGTGATGTATATTTTTTTAATGAAATTTAGGAATAAAGCTGTTGTCACAGTTGTAAAATTAGTTTCAAAATGCTGCTTCTCTTATTAGTCTAGTAACTGTTAAACTGTTTTCTGCAAACTGCGTTTTACAGAATTTAAACTCAAACTGTATCAACTTTTATAGTTAAACATTGTATTAATAAATAAACTATACTATAATAAACAGTTTGGTTTTGTATTTTTAAAAGTATTAGTTATTCAATCTTTATTTTTATTAAAAGCTAAATAATGAAAATAAATCAACTAAAATATACTTTTATTTTACACATGGGGATATAGAATTTGTATTAGGAAAAACTGAGCAGAGTTTAACAATACTGAGCTTCTTTAAGAATTTAGCCAGCAGTGACAGTTTCCGGAAGGTTTGGGAATAATTTCTAGTGTAAATGATTAATCACAATGCTTCAGATTGCGGTGCGTCTTTGCATTACTATCTATTGGAATGTTACTATTTGCTTTTTAATTCCTCCAACTTTCTCAGCATTGGGAACACTGTATTATTTCCTGCGCCTGCCAGTTTTAATATTTCACTGTTGTAAAGCCATATAAATGTTAATTGACTTGTGAAAAAAACTGGTCTTTGGTTTGTTTTTATTTAAATTAGACATATTTAGGGAACTCACTTGAAAGTTAGTCACACAATATACATATGCTTAGGTAAAAACATTCTGACCAGTCGTTTGTATGTATTAACAGTTGAATATTATTAAACTTTCAAATTCTGGAGTGTTTTTAAATGCTTTATTTAGCCAGGAGAATATGTATAATGTGAGTGCATCATATGGACTGTGCAAATTGTGTATTAAAATACTTTTAATATCAATTTGCTTTTTTCTATTTTCATTGCTTTCTAAGTTTCTTTTGTGAACATTTCCTAATCTAATAGTGTATTCTTATTTTTTAAGTGCTAATTTACAATTTTTATGCCTTTTTTCCCTCTGAGTCCTCTCAATACCCCAAATGTTTTAGTTCGTTTTCATCTTTGCCACAAATTTTAGCTATAGATTTCTTTTATCAAATAAGTAGATTAGAGCAATTGTGTTTCCACTGCTCTGAGTGGTGTTTTGTCATTCTGTACTGAATTGTTTTGTGATTAGCTTTAAAAGTGCATAGCCTTTTTGTTTTTGATGTGCTTTTAACTCTAGTAGGAAGCCCAGCCCAGTTGAAAGTAAAACAAATTGTATATGTTATGGGAGAAAAACTAGTAATGTGATTGGTGTTTTTTGTTATCCTTTACTCAGTTGGTTATCAAACATTTAAGTAATTAACCATTTTGTAAAAACTTGTTTCCTGTTTTATAATGGAAGATAACTTTATCCAAAATTATTAATCACCCCTAAATAATATACTCCCTAAAACAATTTAAACTATATATGACAGAGGTCTCCAGACTTTATTCATTGTGCCTTTGCAGCTCAGTAATTTTAACGTGGTGGCAACCTTAGGACCAAAAAAAAAAAAAAAAAAAAACCCATACCAAACAGTTCTATTAAATAGTTAAGTTCAAATAACTAAAGTATGTCCTAACAACTTAGTAGTCACGTGAAAAAATTTTTTTCACTCCAACCACAATTAGTTATTAATGGAATGTGTGCAACTTAGTGAACTGCACCACTCACACTCATCAGATTGGATGCCCTCTTTTCTTGTACGTTGATTTTTGTGCCATACTTGCATTTTATCCTGGCAACTGCTAAACATACCCAGGTTTACAAAATTGTCAAAAGAATGACATTTAATATGTTGAAATTGAACAGTCTCAATGTCCTGTAGACATCAAATTGTGTTTCCCTTGAAAAATTTAAAATATTCTACCAACTGCCTTTGTGAGTTCACTATGGTCCCTTAAAACATCTTGGTACACAATTTGGGAATCACTGTGTATAGTGTTATTTTTAATCAGCTACATTATTTTGTCAACACAGGATTTGTTTAACCTGGGATCCAAAAACTATGGTTAAGAATGATAACTTTGCCTACAGAATCATCTTTACCATTTTTAAAAAGTATAGGTGATCATCCTTGTCCCAGATATACTTAACACAATCTTGGGTATGGGCGAGCTTCACTCCAATGTAACCTAAGAGAGGGAGTTGTGGAAATCTTGAAATAACTTAATTGCTGAAGGAGCTATACGTTTTTTCAGATTCCCAGAGAGGATCGTGACATCAAATACTTTTGCTAAAAGAATGATGGTCTGTAATTTATACCTATACCTAGCATTCCCACTTGTAGAAATCTATCTCAAAAGGGACACTGATGAAAATATGAAAGCTGTTGCAGAAATTTTTAATAGCAAAGACTGGAAATCATATTTCTTTGTGTGCCATTAGTTGAATAAACTGGTAGATGCAACAATACTATTCCATTTGGAAAAAGAATTAAGGTCTTTATATATTGCTGTGCTGTAATCTAGGATATATTTTTTTAATTTATTTTTTTGGTGACATTGGTTAACAAAATCCAGTTTCAGGTGCACAGTTTAACAGGAATATGTATATTGCATTGTGTGTTCCCCTCCCATAGTTAGATTTCTTTCTGTCACCACATATTTGACCCTTTTTACCCCCATCTACCTCTCTCCTCTCCCACTCCCCTCTGGTAACCGCTAGTCTATTGTCCATAAGTCTCTGTCCTGTTCGTTTGTTGCTTTTAGGTTTATAGTATATATTTAAAAAGCAAGGTTCTATAATATGACAACTTTTAAAATGGAGACTAGATTGTAAAAGAGCAAATACAGAAGTAGGGAAAGAATATTGTAACTGCAGGTGAGAGTTCATAGTGGTTTGGATCAGTGTTGTAGCAGTGTAGGTGGTTAGAAGTGATTGGTTTTGAGAAGCTGTGGTGTCAATGACAAGACTCAAATTATAGCTCCCTAGAAGTCTACAAGAACTATTGTTAGGTGAACAATAACAGTGATTCCAGAGAAGCACACAGTTAAATCACCAAGGACTTAGTACAGTAGGTGATGTCCTGAAAGACAGCTAATTTAAAATGTGGATAAATTTTAAAGCTTTATGTAGGCAAGGTTTAATAACAATAGCAGGTAAGGTGAATTCTGATTCTATGATAGTCTGTTTCTCTTTGCTCACTTTTTTTGTATGTGAAGCTATGTCATGGGGTAGGTTGGTAGATGTGAGCTTGAACTTAGAAGCAGCTGAACCACATTAAGTGAAAGGCACTTTTTTATTGTTAAGTATTATATGGCTATACCATGATTTAATTATCCATTCATCAGTTAATAGATATCTATGACAATTTTTATTTTTATTTTTTATTACATTTGTTGGAGTGACATTGGTTGAGAGAATTATGTGGGTTTCAGGTTTACAGTTCAATAGTGGATCATCTGTGTATTGCATTGCATTGTATGTTGATCAAAGTCAAATCTATCGCCATATATTTGAACCTATTTTAAAAAAATTATAAAGCAGTTAACATTCATGGAAAAAAAAAAGCAAGGTTTTTTGGTTGCAAGAGTAAAATACAAATCGCATATGTGAGTGGGTGGGTGTAATTTGCTTATTTTTAGAAAGAATAGGCAAAGGACACAACAGTGAAAAGGTAACCTATTGGGGGGAAGTAGGAGAGAAAATATTTACAAATCATGCCTAATAAGAGGTTAATATCCACAATGTATAAAGATGTACAACTCAACAAAAAAGCAGCTGATAAAACTACTCAAAAGGACTTGAGTAGTCATTTCTCCAAAGATGATACACAAATGACCAACATGAAAAAATGCAGAATATCAAGTAAGGGAATGCAAATCAAAACCACAATGTGATAGTACCTCATATCCATTAGGATGGCTACTATCAGAATAAGTTGGTGAGGGTTTGCACCTTTGTGCAGTGTTGGTGGGAATGTAAAGTGGTGCAGCTCATGGAAAACTGACGGTTCCTCAAAAATTTTTAAGTAGAATTGTCATGATCCAGCAATTCCACTTTTGAGCATATGTCCAAAAGAATTGAAGGCAATATGTCAGATATTTGTACACCCATGTTTATAGCGGCATTGTTCACAATAGCCAAGAGGTGCAAGTAAACCAAGTGTCCAAAGATGAAGGAATGGATAAAGAAAATGTGGTATATACATGTGATATAGTATTATTCAGTCTTAAAAAAGGAAGGAGTTCTGACACATGCTACATCAGATGAACCTTGAGGACAGGCTAAGTCAAGCCAGTCACAGAAAGAAAGGTGGTACAGTTGTACTTAACGAAGTATCTAGAATGGTCAAATTCATAGAAACAAAGTAAAATGGTAGGTCCCAGGAGGGGAGGGGGAAATGAAGTGGTGTTTAATTTATAGTTTCAGTTTTACAAGATGACAAAGTTCTGGAGACTGTTCATGACAATATGAATATACACTACTGAACTGTACACTTAGAAATGATTAAGATGGTAAAATTTGTGTTCTGTGTTTTCTACCAAGATAAAAAAAATTTTCAATTAAAGGAGCAGGGGAATGCAATTCAAAAAAAAGCCACTGAACCTGTATTTCACATTGGTCATCTACATGCAGAATTACTTCAAGTGACATTAAAACATGGTATTGTGTACATGTCTAGTGACATATACTCTAAAACCTCAAAGAAGTCATAATTTGCATTTTGTAATCGTACTGTAAGTAATAATATTGGTAGTGTTATTTGAAGCCAAAATGTAAATACTGAATGATAAGTACATAAATTTCTGAAGAGAAGAAATACTTCCAATTGGATATTATCCAACTATAAAAAGGAATGAAGTGTTAACGGTACAACATATAAGTCTTGAAAATATGCTAAATGAAACAGGCCAGAACCAAGACCACAGTATGATTCCATTTATATGAAATATCCAAAACAGGCAGGTCCACAGAGACAAAGCAGATTAGTGGCTGTCAAGGGCTGTGGAGAGGGAGAATGGGGAGTGCCTGTAGGGTTTCCATTTGGAGCAATGAAAAGGTTCTAGAACTAGATAATGGTAATGGTTATAAATTATAAAATATTATGAATATAAATGCCACTGAATACATATTTTTAAATGCATAAAATTCTTAATTTTGTGTTGTGTATAATCAAAACTTTTAAAAAGTGAATTAACCTTGAGTAGTGAAGATCAGACAATTGCACTTAGACGAAGAGCAGCTTTATTAACAAATTATAAGCATATAATTCACTTATATTTGTAGTTCATATTAGTCTCTCAATCTTAAAAATAAACCTTTTTCTACCATGTAAAACCTAGCCTTCCTTTAGTCTTTTGAAAATTAGTATAGTTTGATCCTTGAGAGTTATAAAAAGGGAGCTGGACTCCAGTGTTATCAGTTGTCTGATAGCTGGGTCTTAATCCACCTCTGTCCACAAAAACTGGTCCACGGCCACCTCCAGGTCCTTCTTGTACAGCTTTTATAAGAGGATAAGTATATTTATTTGTTGAATCAGACTCAAGCTCAATTACTTCTCTGGCATAATCCTGAAATTCTTTTTCCTTTGCAGCCACAAGAGCTTCAGTAAGTCTGTAATACTCTAATTCTGCTTGTTTTGCCTGCTTTGCATTAAGTTTATTTTTGGCCTATTGGGGAAAAAAAGAAAATACAATTCACATTGGTAAACAAGATCAATTTTCTAAATATACATAGCATTTCAAATTGTAGATAAAATTTTCTAAACTCACTGATGTTTGACAAGTTGACTTAATAACTACATACTATAATTTTCAGAAATTCTCCCAAGCTTCTCACAATAGCATCATGCTTAAAACTCGTAGCTCAATGAGACTTACCTTAATAGTCTTATGTGATGATACATCTTCAAACAAACAATATAGTAAAATATTTAAAAACGAAATTTAGCTAAAAGCCAAATAACCAAGTTTAGAACCCTGTTTCTGCCATTTATAATGTGTACTTTGGCAGGTATAGAAGACATACCAATTGCTGTCCCCACCCATCCACTACTCTGAAGGAACTCATTCAAACCACTCTCATAAGTCCCGAATATATCATGTGACCCAGCCACGTAAGATTAGATTGGCAATGAAAAAGTTAAACTAATTACATTCTCTCTTGCTCAAGAGTTTGCAGTTGGAACAAATAACATTTATCAGTGTAGGCTGATTAGGAGCTGGGTGGAACAAATAAGCAATCTATCAACATTTCATAAAATTTTTTAACTGTTCATACTTATAAAAACATTGTTCTTTTGACTTTTTCTATTATATGAGGTGATTTTAAAGTCTTTTAAAGATTTCTATGAAGTTTTGGTTGACAACTTTTCATTTTGTCCTCAGCAGCATTTTAAGAAATGCTGAGTTTGTCAACAATTGAGTGATTTTGTCTACTTATGAATATATTTAATATTCATGAAAATATTTTTCAAAATCAGTTACCAATACTTCAGCATAAAATAGTACCCTAAACCTGATATCTACCATAAATTGAAATTTATGAGGAAATAGAGCAACCATCTGAATACGGAATACGAAATTTTTATTACTGAGTGATGGAATTCAAAATTAAGGCTTATATGCTATTTGTTGGATTGGTGACAGAATACCAGGAGTTTGAAAAAATAGAAAATGACATTTAGTAAGCTTTAAAAAAGTCAAAAAAGGCTAAAAATTATTTCATCAAAGGTAAAATACTATAATGTGGGGCTTAAGAAGCAATTGTGATATGTTGATTTTGTGGCAGCTTGTAGAAAGATATTGAGGGAATTGGGAGAAACATTTGAGGTACAGAAAGAAAATGATAATGGAAGGAAAAGATTACATAATTCATATGATTGGTGCCTCAAATTTGATATGGACTAAGAAATAATAGATTCATAAAGAAACTTTGAAAATATTGGTTAAAGTCCTAAAATTTATAACCAAAGGGGGTAAAGTAACAAGTACCTTTTCAAAGGATGCTAGAGAGCTAGTTATTTTTAGAAAACTGGAAAATAAAAGAAATAAGTATTTACCTGCCTTTCCTTTAAAAATTGTACCTCAAGGAAACCAAACTGCTGATCATGAAGTTTCTTGAAGACATCAGCAAATGAATCAGGAGGAATGAGAATATCAACATTTTGCCACCTCATGAATTAAGAGATTTAGGCAATGATCACCAAAGGCTGTTTGTTCGTATCACAGAAAGTGAGACAACAGTCATTGTGTGCCTTCTAAAGGAAGTACACAATACCACCTATGAGAAATTTTACCCAAAAACTGAATCTGAATCTGACCTAAACTAGATTTTACATGAAATACAGGGAACATATTACCACACCACAGGGATCCATCCAACCAGCAAAATCTAGACTAATAATTCTAAAAGACAAGAAACCCAGTTTCTTCAAAAAATAAACTGTAAGACACATAAAAGACAAGAAGGGAGAACTTAAGACAAAAAGAGGTTGGGATATGAAATTAATTTCTTAAATAAAGGATGGGGGTGGAGGAAGAGTTATAGATTAAAAGAGATTCGAGAGACATCAGCCAAATAGAATATATGGCCCTTATATGATCCTGATTCAACAGTTTAAAAAGTATTCATAAGACAATTTAGAGGAAATTTAAACTCTGGACATTAATTGTTTTAGATGTGATAATGGAATGGTTATTACGTTAACTTCTAAAGAGTCCCTGAGTTTTAGAGATACATACTGAAACATACATCAATAAAATGATATGATCTCTGGGATTTGCTTCAGTATAATATGGCAGATCCTACTTAGAAAGGCTGCATGAGGAGGCTGGCAAGTTCCCCTCTACAGGTAGCAAGTTTTATTATTAATAATTATTAAAATCAAACATTTCAGAACATTAGAAAGTGACCATGTACAGGCAAATACTTGAAAAGTGTTTTCACATGAAAAACTGCTGCTAAATTGGGTAGGAACTGCAAGTTTATGGCATACTTGTCTGGAGAGCATTGCTATCCCTCCAGCTCAGGTGATGAAAACTTACAGATTTACTGGACAACAATGGCAGACTCAATTTGGGCTGGGTAGCAAAGCAGCTAGAAATTTAAGGGGGAGATTCTAGAAGTGAGACAGTTTTGAAGGGCTGAGATAATAAACTACAGACTTCCCTGACTAGCTGATATCAAACTACACATTTACATAGGAGACCCCAGGGAGCCTAGCAAAAATTAAAAGTCTGGAGGAAATTGTGAATTTGCTGTTCTTTGGAATACCATTAAGATGGCTATTATAAACAACAAGAAAACCAACAACGACAAACCCAGGAAACAATTTGTGGAGAATCTGGAGAAAATGGAATCCTTGAACAATGCTGGTGGGAATGTAAAAAGGTATGGCTGCTGTAGAAAACAGCATGGTGGTTCTTAAAAAAAAATTAAACACAGAATTATCATATAACCCAGGAATTCCATTTCTGGGGATATTAACAAAAGAATTGAAAGCAGAAACTCTAACAGATATTTGTATACCAAGGTGCACAGAAGCATTATTTGCCAAAGCCAAAAGATGGAAACAACCCACATGTCCACTGATGAATGTATGAATAAACAAAATGTGGTATATACATACAATGCAATATTATTCAGCCTTAGGAAGGAATGAATTCTCACACATGCTGCAACATGGATGACCCTTGAACACATTATACTAAGTGAGATAAGAGACGAAAAGCACAAATGTTGTATGATTCTACTAATATTAGATATCTGGAATAATCAAATTCATAGAGACAGAAAGTAGAACAGTGGTTACCAGAGGCTGGGAGGAAGGGAGGATGGAGAGTTGCTGTTTAATGGGCACAGAGTTTCATTGTATGATGAAGAAAAAGTTACGGATATGGATAGTAGTGATAGTTGCATATCAATGTGAATGTACTTATGCCCTTGAACTATACACTTAAAAATAGGTAAAATGGCAAACTTTATGTTATCTATATTTTACTGCATTAAAAAATAATAAAATAATAAAATAAAAATAAAACTCAATAAGCTACCAAACCACCCATTTAAATAATTAGCAAAAGGTCTGAATAGACACTTCACAAAAGAAGGCACACAAATGGCTAAAAAGAACATGGATAGATGTTCAATATCTTTAGTCATTAGGGAAATGCAAAATAGCACGAGATATCACTATACTATAAGAGTTAAAATCAAAGGACGACAATACCAAGTGTTAGGATATGGAGCAACTTGTTTTCATATACATTGCTGGTAGGGATGGGAAATGGTACAGCCATTTTGGAAAACAGTTTTTCACAAATGATTGAATGCCAGATCCTCAATACATGTTCTAAAATCTCTGGTACCCCTACTCAGCTCAAATATGAAACTACAAGATCCCAATCAACATAATCTCTGGGTTATAGTAATAAAGAGAGGGGAAAATAAAATGAAGAAAATAAGCATTATGGCATTCATATTTTCTTCAATATTTACTAAAGCACAATAGACACCAAAGAAAGGTAAATACTTGTACAAAAGACATAAGCCTAGTATGGGAACTTCAATACAGATTAAAAACAAACTAACTCCACATTTCTTATATATCTTATTGTGTCATAACCATAATGACTATCTGATCTTACTTGACAAAGAAAGCTGCTTGGGAAACAGAAAACTGGCATGAACTCTATATTACATATTTATTCCTAAAATAAGTATAAACATTTAGGAATAACTACCATTTGCTGAATATGGGCATCTTGAATTTCTCGACGTTCCTTGTCAGCTTTGCGTTTTTTCTCCTTTTCATGCTCCCAGAAAATCTGATCTGCTTTCCTGATAGCCAGCAATTGTTCGTTAGCCTCTATTTTTCTTTGTCTTTCTTCTTCCTCTTTATTTTTCATCTTGATGTGAAAAGACAAAGGAAAACATTAAAACCATTTTTAGCAACCAGTGCTCTCTAAACAAGGCATGGAATCAGAAAGCTCCAAGCAGAAAGTCAGCGAGGAGCAATGCAAGAGCAGAAAATTGTAGGCACCTGAGCTGATTCCCATGTGCCCAGTTTACTTTGGTTTTATTCTATTTCTCGAATATCAGGAAACACACAATGAGAACAGAATGATATTAGTTTAAAACAAAAATATAGGGACATAAAAGGAATATCTTCCTAAAGTAGAGAAATATTTGTAGATAAAAAATTTATTGCTACAATATGTATAACCTATTCTAAAAATTTAAGTGCTAAGATAGTCATATAGGAAATAAATTCTGAAGGACTAAGAAATATAGAAATGCAGTAGAGTGATTTTTATTTGATTTGCCTTAAAAACATTCAAATGAAAAGTATATTAAACGATTAAGAATTTTTGCATTTCAGATGGTTCTGAAACAAGAGATGATTACCTGGCATCTATAAATACATTATTCGTAATTGATTGTTATGTCATCTTGTGGTCTGATTTCAAGAATACAAGAAAATTCATACATTGTTTTTCAAATCTGCTATTTTTTTATCAGAGAGGCAGAGGGATTGTGGAAACCACAGTGAAAAGGGCTTAAATTTGTTTTTTATTTTTATTTGTCATAATTGAATTGCTTACCACAATGTCTCTATATTCTGCAATTGCTTTTAATTCTGCTTTGTTTTTTTCATATTTCTCTTTTTCTCTTTTTTCCCATTCAGCCTCAGCTTCTGCAATATCTCTAGCAATAATCAAATCTTCATTGTCAAGTTTCTCTTTTATTAGTTCGCCCAGGAATTTATTTATTCTTTCTCTGTGTTCCTCCATTATCCTATAACAAAATAACTGTCACTTGTCAAATCGTGAATAGTCATGCTATGGAGCCAATATAATCTGAGTAAGATGTTTTATATAGTCTTTTATAAAACTAAAAGGAATCCCATTGCTCTTTATATATATTGATTGTTTTAAGTGCAAATTATTTTTTAATACTTCATTTTTAGAATAAAGTATGCAGTAGTCCCCCCTTATCTGTGGTTTTGCTCTCCATGGTTTCAGTTACCCATGGTCAACCATGGTCCAAAAGTATTAAATAAAAAATTCCAGAAATAAACAATTCATAATTTTTAAATTGCACACCACTCTGAGTAGTGTAATGAAATCTCACTCCATCCCGCCCAGGATACAAATCATCCCTTTATCCAGCATATCCACGCTATATACCCTATCCACCTGTTAGTCACTTAGTGGCCATCTCAGTTATCAGATTGAATACTATCATGTGAGAATGCTATTCTAAAAATCCAAAAGGAGTAACACATATAATATGGTCTCTTATATGTGGGTGTGCATAGGAAATAGTGTTTAAATTCTCTATAATGAAAAATATTTTAAGATACTTTATTATATTACCCTGTTTAATTCTCTATAATGAAAAATATTTTAAGATACTTTATTATATTACCCTGTTTAATATCGGCTTAGGTTAAAAATAAATCAGAGGCTTTTCTTTAAATAAAATTGCAAAATATCTAGTAAAAGTTATCAAAATTCTGAATAAATCTATCCTCTCACAATCCATGAAACTGGGTAAGAGGAGATTACTGTATTTTTTTAAAGGAATGGGGCATTTTTATTTAGGAGATTGGGCAAAAAATACTTTTAAATTTTGATGTGACAAACTCAGTAAATTATTGAGTAAATTTGCAAAGCAACATGGGAGGAACAATAAGAAAGGACACAGTGCATGCCTCAAAGAAATTACAATCTAAAGTGGAGAAAAGACATTCATGCAAATAACTATAAATGCAACAAATGATAAATGCCATGAGAAAGCTGGAAAATGATATGAGCAAATTAAAAAAAAAGAAAGCCTTCATAGAAAAGGTGACATTTTATCTAGGCTTTCAAAAACATTTTAAACACTTTTATTAATTGCCTAATATGTGCCAGGCACTATTCCAGGTGCTGGGGACATAACAATAAAAACATTAAAAATCTCTGCACTCATGGAGCTTTTATTATAGCGGGGTAGGGGAACAGTAAACAAAACAAATAATTAAAATAGTGTTAGTTTATGCAATGAGGGAAAAAAGTAGTTAAATAAGCAATGTAGGGACTGGGTTTGTAATCTTAAAATAAGCAATGTGGGGAGTGGGGTTGTAATCTTAGGGTAGTCAGGGAAGGCCTCAATGAGAACGCACTGAGTAATGATCTGAAAGAGTTAAGGGAAGGACAGGGTGAAGGACGAAGAGCAAAAGAAACAGAGAATAGTAAGAGATGAGGTCTGAGAGATAAGGCTGGGGTGGCTGGGAATTAGGATGGGGGTAAAGCCTTATGGGCTGTAGTAGAGACTCTAACTGTGATATAAAGCCATCAGAGGATTTTGCACTAGGGAAAAGCATGATAATAGACAGAAACACAAGGTACTGCAACTGGCTTCTTACTTTCCTCTCTCATGTCATCCCAAACTGCTCACTAAAGTAAGCAATGACCTCCAAATCTGATAAACACTTTATTTAAACATCTCATTTAATCCCTCTCTTTATCTAACACTGATGAGTGCTCTCTTCTTACTGAAACTCTCCTCCTCTGCTGTTTCTCCAGTTTTCCTCCAGTCTCTAGAAATTATTCTTTGGTCTTCGCATTATCTCCCTTCTCCATTTGACCCTTAAATATGGGCTTCTCTAGGGACCATGCCACCTTCATTTCTTACCTATTCACCCTAGCTTAGGTCACCTGTATCCACAGCTGCAACTATCACTGACATATCAATGGCTCACAAAGCCATCTCCAACTCATACCCCTCTCCTAGAGCACAGATTTCGAGTATTTCCAACCATTTACTAAACAGATGTCCTCAATATTCCAAGGGAACCCAACTCACATGCCCCAAACTGAAATTATGTCACTAAAAGCCCTAGTCATATGTAAAATAATGAGACCTTTATTCCTAAAGGCAACTCTCATATCACAACTTCTAATTAATTATTAATAATTTATTAATAATTTCAGGTAGTACTTTGTTAACATAAATCATTTTAAAAGCTTACCTGAGTGCTCCAGCTTCTTTTTCTTCCGCCATTTGTGTAAGACGCTTTTTTGCTTTGATAAATTTCCTAATCTTTTCATCTTCCTCCTCTTGGTGCTGCTGTTCTACGGCTTTGATGATATTTTTATCATTCATATGTTCCTTGGAGAAAAAAAATTGTGTATTATCCTATCACAAAGAAAAATTTCTTTCAACAGATGAATATCTAATAAGAATCTGTCAAATGGGCACAGCTTCTGACCCAGTTATTTCTCTCTTGGAAATCTATCCCAAAGATATCATCAGAAATGTGCATTAGCTTTTATGTACCATGTACTTCATCTCAGTTATTTATAATGGTGACAAGTTGAAAAACAACCTCTAAATTTTCAATAATGGAGAAATAGTTAAATAAGCTATATTCACAGTGACATGAGAAGGATACAAATAATATAATTGGTAAGTAGGACGGGGAGCAGAATATAAAACACATAGCATATTTTAGTTTTGCAAATATATATAAGTACAACTTTATAATGTATATATAACTAGAAGAAATGTATCAAATGTTAACAGTAGTTATCTCTGGGGTATGAAATTACAGATGAGTTTTACATCTTCTTAATGTTTTTCTGTATTTCTTTGCAAGTATCTAATTTCTTTAAAATTATGCAATTAAAAATAATTCTATAATCAGAAAAAATACAATGAATAGATACAATTTTCATTTAATGTTTGAGTAGTTAATATGGTCACGTGGCACACACATTAAAAATATTTAAAAGAATAAAGTGTTCTTACACCATCCACTATCTACCTATTCCTTATTCTCCCTACCAGACTCATTTAACTAGTAGGTGGCAGAGTCAGGATTCAAAACATGGTCTGTCCCATTCCAAAGTGACTTGGAGAGATAAAAATATTGCATCCACGAACCAAGAATAAGATTTTGTATAAAAGGAACAATAAGATTACAAGTAAACTCTTAGAAATTAAAACTTTGATAAAACTAAAAATTCAAAGAATGCTTGAAGACAAAGTTGAAGATAACTCTCAAAAAACAAAAATAGCAGGAACAATTATTGTCTACCCAAGATTCTTTCTTCTGCATCAGTAGCAAGACCCAGATTTTGTTCATCATGCTCAGCTAAAAGGTTGTATTTACAAGCTTTCTTTTCAGCTAGGTGTGACTACATTATGACCAATGAGATTTAATGGAAATTGTCAAGTGGGACTTCTGGAAAAGTTCCTTAAAAGGAGAACAGATAGAGCACTCTCTTTTTGTTCTTCATCCTTTCTTCCTTCTTGCTTCTTTCAATGTAGACGTGAGGGTGGGAGCTACAGCAGTCATTCAGGGCCACAAGGCAACCTTAAGGACCGAAACCATCTATGTTCCAAGAATAGCAAACCAAAAAAAGAGAAGCTGTTTCAGTTGAGCTAAATCCTCAACAACAGCCATGACAAAGAGAGATAAGGTCTAGAACTGACGAATCAAGATACATATCTTTAGAACTTTATATATATTTTTTAAATATATAGGTTATTTAGAATATAATTTTATACCAGAAGAAACAGCTAAAATAACTCAGAAGTGGTTGCCTCCAAGAAGCAGAAGGGGTGAAGCAAAGAAGCAGAAGGGGTGAAGCCTTTTGGTATTATTTGACGTTTTAACTCAGTGCATGTATTACTTAAGAATAAAAACTAATTTAAAAAAATGTAAAAATTACAAAATAAAATAAATTGCAACAGCCATAAAATAATTACCATTTACTGAGCACATAATAGTGCAGCAAATACTGAACATATATCGCCCCATTCATTCCCCACAACAACTTTCAATTTAAGGATAAGAAAATTAATTCCTTTGAAAAAAAGTTAATTCTCTTCTCCCTTTATTGTTCATATACATGAACATCCATATAAAACCATAGCAAATATTGCTCCACCAAAGTATACTCAGAAACTCAACTTAACAGCAACTTGCTTTCTACTTCGCTATTGCTTATTAAAAAATATATTAAATGTTAGGCATTGGACTTTGTACATATTTTGAAGAAATGCTGTATTTTCAACTTACAAAAAACAGTCTCCTGCTTTCATTTATCTCTTCTTTTTTCTTATCTAATTTTTTTCTCATTTCTATTTCATATAATAAATGCTGTTGCTTTATTTCCTCAGCATCCTTTTCTTTATGTTTTTTCCTTCTTTCTTCTTCTTCTTCACGTTCCTTTATTCTAAAGCAAAACCATAATTATAATTGAGAGCAAAGCAGAAAAATAGGTTATATTTTAAAGAAATAACTTATATTCTAACCTGGAATGATCTGAAGCTATAAGAGAGAAATTGTAGATTTGGCAGGGGACAAAAACAAATATATGAAGAGCAGTGATTAAAACTAAACCCAATCTTGGTTAGCCCAGAATTACAAATATTTTCCTTTCTTTGAAATTGGATTCATTCCTCACTAAAATTAAGTCCTACACTAAATTCAAATGTTCCTTTCCTTTAGAAAGAACCAGGTAACTAAATGAACGTATGATGAAATGCAAAGTCCCTAAGCCCTAGTGCTTCTTAGTGCTTCTCAATTTCAGCACTAGACGATGCTACCTAAGCTATGGGTCTAACCCCTCAGGAGATGGTGTTTGATGGAAGCTGAGGAACGAAAGTTTCTTTATCCAACTGGCCACTTTGATTGCCATTCTTCCTTTAGACAATATTAACGAGCTATTGATGCCTTCTGAGTGGTAAGCCATCAAATGCTGGTTCTCTCACAGGACTTATACATGAGTTCTTCAGATAATCCAAAGCAGTCTCCTCACTGCAGAGTTCTGATCTGAGAGATTTAGCTCCAGCTCTACCTCTTCAATCCACCCACTAAGACCCACCACCATCAACACCAGGAGCTTCTGCCATCAGTAGTTTATTGCAGATTCTGAGTGCTCTCATCTAGCGGCCAAACCTCCTCATCCTGGCAAGACAGCTGAAGCCTGAGATGTCTACTTGCCCATGCATCCTTGTCAGCCAATCGACAATTACGTGGGCTGCTCCACTGCTACTCTCTATCTGCTACTGTCTCTAGTTATTTTCCTTCCCAAACAGGTGGGCACAAGGCAGATCAACAACTCACTTAAATGGACAAAAAGACTGAGGAATAAACATTTCTTTCATATGTGCCCAATCAAAATTTTTTTTTCTGGTTGTCTCTTCGCTTAACTTCAGGGAGGGGAAAATTCCCTTCCGCTGTGCCATGAAGGACTACACAGTTAAAGGAGCCAGTTAGTCCCCTATGCTATTATTAAGGCAATTTAGTACAGGAGAGTCCTAGTTGATTCGTCTATACAGAGAAAGCAGCTTTAGAGGCTGAGGGTAGGAGACAGAACTTAGTGCAAAGGGGCATGAGGGAAATTTGGGGGGTGATGAAAGTGTTTCATATCCTGATTCGGAAATGGTAATACAGCTCTATTCTTTTTAAAAGGTTAATTTTCTTTAATGTAAATTATACCCCAATGAATCCGACCCCTTCTACTACCACCATCAAAAAAAAGTCTGTATGGCTATATACTAAAACAATAATGGATTACTGTGGTGGATTAGATTATTGTTCAAAAAGACTCTCTCATTCCCCATTTCTATGGGAGTCTCTATTGCACAGTTGTTAGGTGTGACTTGCTTTAGACTCGGGGTAAGCCAAGTGATTTCCCTGACCTTTGACTTTGAGTTTAGCCATGATCTTACAAGCTTGGGCTCACTCTCTTGCATCTGTCAATATCATAAGAAAAGTTCTCCCAGATGTCTCTTCATCCTGGACTTCAGAATGAATAATGCATGGAGCAGATCAGAGCCCTCCCCATAACAATAAGCAAACACAGCCAGTTCTGCAGTTTGAAGAAAATCTGCCCAGCCAAGCCTAACCAACCCACAGACACACAAGAAATAAATGTTTATTGCTGAATGCCACTAGATTGTGTGGTTGTTTCTTATGCAACACTATTGTGACAATAGTAACCAATCTCTGGGTAAGGGAGTAATAATGATGTGAACAGTGATTTTTAACCTCTTTCTTTGTATTTTTTCTACTTACTAGGTATTTTAGTATGTATTACTTTTACAATCAGAAAAAAAAGCTATATCCATTATAGAAAAAGAGGAAGGTACAAAAAAGGTAATTTATGTGTACATACTGTTTTAAATGATCATTGGCAAGAGCCACTCTATCTCTGCGTCGTTTTTCTGCTTTTTCCTGTTCTTCTTTAAAAGCTTTTTCAATGCTAAGTTTCATTTGTTCCTCCCATTTTTTATCTGATTTTATTTTGCTCTTCTGGGATTCAATTTGTGCATCACGTTCTTTCATGACTCTAGTAAGTAGTAGTCCGGACTACAAAACAAATTGCGTATTTTAAGAAAATAAAGTCTAATTGTGTAAATATGTTAAATATATATAAAAATATAAGAAAACCAAGTAGTACATGAAAGTTTTTCACTCTTTCTGTCTGGTAAAATTGATATTGCTTTGCATATTCGATGGCCTTTTTTCTTTCTCCTTGTTTGTGTATTGCTTCTTCCACGTCAAGAATTTGTCTTTCTGCCTCTATTTCTTCATCACGCTTCTTTTTGGCTTCAAGTTTCTGTTCTTTCATCCCCTGTAAAAAAGACAAAAGCAGTCTTCTGTTTTCATTTTTCAATTAATTTTACATAATTTAATATTATAATCTGATCATTTGAGCTTTCATTATGAGTCTTTATTGTATTTGCATATATTATTAAGTAAAACATGAGATTATACTTATGAGTTAATTTTTTAATTGACTTTTTTGGGTAGGTAACATGTTTACATGGTTCAAAACCCCAAAATATTATAAAGGTATATAATGAAACACCCTCCAATCTTAACTTCTATCTGCAATCTCTAAGATAACCACTATTATTAGTTTCTTGTGTTTACTCCCAAAGTTCCTTTATATATTTACATAATACCTATTACTATTTTTGTTCCTTTTAAAAATCAACAGTAACATTATTTTGCATGCTCTTCTATACTCTGAGGAATCTACAGAATGTCTCATGTCAGATGAAGTCTTTGTTCTCATTTTTGGGTCATACTTTCTACGTCTTAAGAAAATCTGAAATCTTGAATATATTCTGATTTATTTTCAAAGTTTTACTGTTTTGCTTTTCACATTTGTCTTTAATCCAGCTGAAATTAATTTTTGTATATTCCGTACTATAGAGACATAATTTTATCTTTTTCATATACCAATTACCTCAGTATCAGTTATTGAATTCCTATCTGTTCCCTTCTGATTTGCAATGACATTTCTGTACTATATCAAATTCTCATATATAACATGCATTGTTTCTAGGCTCTCTCTTCTATTATTTTGTCAATCTCTGTACCTATATTGTAGTTTTTATTACTATATTTCCACTACATTTACTACATTTCATCTTCTTTAATACCCATGGAGGTGTAAAGTATTATGTATAGTGTGCTATTTCTGTGTAAAAAAAAAAAATAGGGGATATATTGTACTTCTCTATCCCTTTAGGGATCAGACTTTATTTTTTAGAATATAATTTGCATATACCCTTTTGGTGTATAGTTTTACAAATGCATACAGTTACTTATAGAACTGTTCCATTCTCCCAAAAATTTCCCTCAGCCCATTATAGTCAATCACTCCCCATATCTGCAGCCCCTACAATCACTGATCTGTTTTTCTTTCCCCATAGTTTTGCCTTTTTCAGAATGTCATGTATTACATATATGCTATCAGTCATGATATAATTCTTCCCTCTTCTAGAAAAAAGAGAATAAATAACGAACACTGTTCCTAAAGCAAGGTACCACAAGTATTCTATGTACCTTTCTCAAAATAAATAATGTATATTGCAACATGCAATATTTTTTTAAAAAAGGAAACATGAAATGTTTAAAAAAAAAAGGATGAGAACTATCTGGACAGATATTATGCTTACACATAGTTTTAATAATTCTAAAAGAAAATAGGAAAACAACCCGCCTCTCAGTGCCTGAAATGATATAGGAAAGTGTAAAGGGGAGGTGGGAATCATCTTTTCTCAGTGTTTTCCCCAGGTGAGATAATAAAAGGAGTCAGAGAAAAGCTCCCCACTTTGAAGTAGCTTCACACTCAGGTACATGGAACCAAACTGTGGGTTACTATACCTCTTAGATAGAGAATCTAGCAGCAGCACAAAGAGAAGCACAGCAAAGACACTATGTAGTTCGAGAGAGAAAGAGGCAGACAAATCCAAGCTCCATAAAAAAAAGCTGCCTTGGTTCCTCATAGTTTCATGTCCTGTCTTTCTGAGCAATCCTTCGTAACAATAAACAGCATAACCCTGATACCAAAACCAGACAAAAATAGTTTAAGAAAACTACAAACCAATATCCCTCATTAACATAGACACAAAAATAACATTTTAGCAAACTGAATCCATCAAAAGGATAATATATCATGACCAAGAGAAGGTTATCCCAGGAATGCAGGCTTGGTTCAACATTTAAAAATCAATCATGTAACTCACCATACAACAAAATGAAAAATAAAAACCTTTTAATTACCTCAATACACACACACACACACACACACACACACACACACAAAAGGACTTTATAAAATCTAACAACAATTGTTTAAAAAAAAGATACACAGCAATTCAGAGACAGAAGGCAATTTGTTAAAATCAATTAAGGGCATCTACAGTACCTACCATAACACTTAAAAGTGAAAAATTGAATACTTTAACCCTAAAACCAAGGAAAAGGTGATAATTTTCACTCTTAGTACATCTATTCAATATTGCATTGAAAGTTCTAATTAGTGCAGTAAGACAAGAAAAAGAACTAAAAGGCATTCAGATTGGAAAGAAAAGTAAAATTATAATTTCTGATATCATGATTGTCTATGTAGAAAATCTGATGGAATCTACAAAAATGTTACTAGAATTAATAAGAATAATATTGCAGGATACAAAGTCCATATAGAAAAAATTAATTGCATTTCTATAGCTAACAATGAATAACAAATTGAAACTTTAAAATATCATTTACAATAGCATTAAAATATGAATTACTTAGGGATACATCATGACAAAAGATGAATAAGACCTATGCATTGAAAACTATAAAATATTGCTGAAATTTAATAAGACCTAAATAAATAGAGAGAGATACTATGTTCATGGGTCAGAAGACTCAATACTGTCAAGATGTAAATTCTCTCCACATTGATCTAGAAATTCAACACAATCTCAATAAAAATTCCAGCTGGTTTTTTGTAGAAATTCACAAGCTGATTCTAAAATTCATATATAAGTGCAAAGGACATAAAATAGCCAAAACAAATTTGAAAAAGAACAAAGTCAGAAAGCTAATATTACCTGATTTCGACTTATTATTAAATCTACAGTTCTTAAGGCAGTGTGTTATTGGAATAAAAATAGATGAATAGATCGATGGAACAGAATGGATAGTCCAGAAGTTCCCCCTGCATATATATGGACAACTGAATTTTCAACCAATGTACAAAGCCAATTAAATGGGAGAAAGTATAGTTTTCAACAAATTGTACTGAAACAGTTGGAAAGTCACGTGCAAAAAAAAAACTTCAATTCATACCTTATTTCATACAAAAAATTAACGAAAAATCAACCAGAGACCTATATATGAGACCTAAAATTTTCAGCTTAGACATAGGAGAAAATCCTTGTGATCTTGGGTTAGGCAAAGACTTCTTAGATAAGTTAGATAAGTCACTAAAAGAATGATCCATACAAAAAAAACTGATGAAATTTAAAGCTGTTCTTTGAAAGATACTGTAATGGAATAAAAAGCCAAGCCACAGACTGGGAGAAAATATCACTCAGCAATAACGACAAAATCAATAACTGACATATGCAACATGAAAAAATTTCAAAATAATTGTGCAGAGTGAAATTTATAATAGAAAGCAGATCAGTGGTTGCCTAGAGGCAAGATAGGAGAGGCAGAGAAGAGTGAAAGTAAAATAGGGTATGAGGAAACTTTTTTGGGATGATGAATGTGTTCCTTATCTTAATTACAATGATGGTTTCAGGGGTATATGAGTATGTCAAAACTTATCAACTTGTACACTTCAAATATTCCCGGTTTATTGTATGTCACTTATACCTAAATAAAACTGTCGAAAATGCATTTCAATGCATTTTTATATTTTACATATAGAAATATTTATGAGTACTAAAAAAGAAGAGTAAGTCTTCTATGCATATGTACTCCTTGGTGGTTAATACTTACCACATATGTATTAGTCCAATGTTTTACCACTTCTTGGGATCGGATATGCATTTCTTTCTTGGCCTTCCTTTCTGCACGAAGGCATGCTGCTTTTCTTGTCAAACTATCAAGGCTATCTCGAATCCTTTCCCATTCATTGTGTGGAATTATGGCAACCTGCCGGAGATCTTCTTTGCTAGGCAGAAGTGGATAGAGAACTTGATCTTCAGAGTTCTTTATTTCTAATAAAGTTTAAAAAATGAATATTAAAGACTTTCAAGAGGAGCCAAGTGATATTTTTTCTCAGATATTTCTGTATTGGCATGATATCTGGAAATTGTTTCAAATAATAATTTTATTCTTGTTGTCTTAAGAACAGCTGGGATTAAGAGGAAAGTATACAACACCTTGAAATCAGAAGACATAGATTTGAGTCCTTGCTTGGTCATTTCCTTACTGCGTAAACTTGGGCAAGTCAATAAACTTCTGGGAGCCTTGGTATCAACATCTTTAAAGTTGAGATCAATACTACCTACCCCAATAGATTGTTATAAAAGCATTTTTCAAAGTTAACCAAGTAGCAATTTATAAATGGATAACCTTGGGGATGTTCATCTTTGGGAGTTACAGACATTGTGACTGATTCAATTCAACCCCTTCCTGAGCAGCGGCAATGTAATTTGGAGAACTGACTACGGTTCCCAGGTTGGGCCTCATTAGTTTAAGAATACTTGCATTTCCCTTGCCAATAATTATTTCTGTAATAAGCAAACAAATAGGAGAAGAGGTTTATGTGAGACTTTTGGAAAAGTTCTTCTTTGTTCTTCTAGGAGAGACATCTGAGAGTGACTCTCAAGCTAGATCTAAACAAGTAAGCATGAAGGTCTGATAGGCAGCCATCCTATGATCACAGGAGGAAGCAGCTTTTTGATGAAGCTGTTACTGTGAACTGCAAAGAGGAAACAAAGGAAGCACCTGGGACAATGAGGATCTTCAGATCCACCAGATCTGAAGCCTGGAGTTCCTGTTATATGAGCAAATAAATTTCCTTATTTTTAAACATGATTGAGTTGGGTATTCTGTTATATGAATTCAAAAGCATCCTAAATGACAAAATGGAGCTCATAACAGCTCCTGTCTGAGAAATGTTCCTACCTTTTTAATCAATTGAGATTCTTAATTATAAACAACCACACTCACTCTAGCTAGTTTAAGCATAAAAGAAATCTATTAAAAGATATTAGGTAGCCAGAGAGTTATCCTTGGAAGATACACATGCAAAACATCACAGAAACCACATCATGAGATTCCAGTGAAGGCTTATGGCAAGTGGCATTGAGCAGACACCTCAGCTTGCCCACTTAAAATTCACTCCACTGGATACCATATATCTGAACCTTTACCAGTGTTACATCTGAAATTGGTACATCTTTGCTGCCACTGTCCCCAGAAAATGGATTTGACATGCTGTTTGCTTCTTCATATCACTCTCTTCAGAATATAAATCTAGCCCGTGTACAACTGATTGGTCCCATGCCTGTGCCCTAGGTACAAGGGAGGCAGAAAAAGTAAATTCTGTCTTCTATTTAAGGAGGTAGGACTCATAGGAAGGAAATTCACCAAAACAGGAAATTCATTTGAATAATGTTGGGTGGCCATAGGCATAATAAAGGTAGTAAAGCACAGTCGGTAAGAGTATGTATTATGGAGACAAATCACCTGGACTTTTTCTAAACAGACTACATACAAACTATGAGAATCTGGATGAAATTACTAAACCCTCTGAGTCTAATTCCATAATTGCAAAGTGGAGATATTAATAGTACCTACTTTATATGGTTGGCATAAGAATTAAATGAATATATGTAAATAATTTAAAATAGTGCTTAGTATACAATATGTTCCCAATAAATATTAGCTATTATTATTTCTACTATTTTATAAGAAGAATGAAAAAAAAGTAAAAAGAAAATCAGAAACAAGAAATCATATGGCTCCAGAAAGAAAATAATTTACTGAGAGAAAAGCTGCCAGGATCAATTAGAATCTTCTTAGGGTTTGAATTAAAGATGATGGGAGTGAGAAGTTGGTTGATAAACTAAAGTGTGAGTTTAGAACCACCCACACCATCTTGCCTACTACATACCAAGTCTCCACATACAGAATAAAGCCAAGGAAAGCTGAGAAGTAAAACAGTGTCCTGGATCAAGTGATATCTAAATTCCCAAGTATGTGAGCCAAAATATTCCCCTTCTGTTTTAACTACAGTGAGTTAAATAAGTCATTTATAACCAAAGTTATATATATAAATATATATATGCACATATATGTAAATATATATATATAGCCTTGTAACATATTTCCTTTGTTTTATCTAAACTGGCTCAACTTTGTGTTACTTATAATCAGAGGTTAACTGAACAAAGGCCACTAAGGTAAACCATCTGCATTTTGATTAACATATTGTTAGGCATATTAGTATATTCTCTGACCCAAGAGTTGTTCCAGTTCTTCAAGATGGCAAGTAAAATTGAGAAAACTTAATTCACAAAAATACTAAAGGGGCTGGGTGGACCACATAGCCTTTATCGGCAGCAACTGCTTCCTACACAGCGTACAGTGGTGTGCAGGCTTTGGAAGCAGTGGAAAGAGAGTAGGATGTCAGAAGCTGTGGAGCGCACAATGTGATCCCTCCTCTGTGATATCCAACTCTTCAGCAGAGTAACTGCATTCGTGAGATGTTTTATTCAAGATCTTTACATGGACTCTGACACAGGAAGAGAACAAAGAAAACAACCACAAAAACAGCAGAAATGGGCAAACATAAAGAAATAAGAAAACCCACAGAAAGTTTGGGAAAGGGTTTTACTCTAAGGCCACTGAAGTTGAGACAAGTTCTCTCATCTCTTTGAAGATCAAGAGAGCCCTGATTGATATCAGAGCTATGGATGATTTCACATATCCATGCTTTAATCTACTAGATTGATGCAGAGTTCAGTTCTCAGAGGGTAATCTTATTTCAAGAGTCCTTCCTCACAATGGCTCTCATTCAATACTAGTAGTGGCTGTTAGAGAAGTTAAACAGGTCACAGCTGATAGAAGGGACATGAAAGACAGATGGACAGAAAAAAAGAAAAAGAAAGAATATGAATAAGCAGACTCTCAAGCAGTAGAGAGGGGATAAAAGCAGTTGTAAGTGACCTAAGGGTATCTAAAATCAGTCCACGAGCCTGTCATCATCAACAAATTTTTCATGGTTTATAAAATCTCTTTTTTAAATTGAGATATACTTCACACATCTTAAAACTCACCATCGTAAAGGATAACATTCAGTGGTTGTCTATTCACAAGGCTGTGCAACCATCACCGCTAATTCCTGAACATTTTCATAACCCCAGAAAGGAACTCTGTCTCCATTAACAGTCATTGCCCCATTCTCCCCTCCGACAGCCCCTGACGACCACTAATTTATTTTCTATCTCTATGGATTTGCCTATTCCAGACATTTCATATAAATGGAATCATACAACATATGACCCTTTATGTCTGGTTTCTTTCATTTACACAATGTTTTCAAAGTTCAATCATGTTATAGCATATATCAGTACGTGATTGCTTTTTATAGCTGAATAATATTCCATTGTATACATGTATCACATTTTGTTAGCATTTGGGTATTTCCACCATTTGGCTATTATGAAAAAATGCTGCTATAAACATTCATTTATAAGGTTTTATGTGGATATATTTTCAATTATCTTAAGTATATACCTAGGAGTAGAATTTTAACTCCATGTTTCACCATTTTGAAGAAGTGCCAAATTGTTTTCCAAAGTGTCTGTACCATTTACATTCCTACCAACAATGTGTGAGGGTTCCAATTTCTCCACATTCTAGGCAACATTTGTCTTTTTGTGGAAAAAAAGCATACACTGTATGCTCATAAATACAGATTTGTATTTCTTATAGTTGAAATATCAGAAGAAAGAGAGTTAGAAACAGAAGATACATCTATACTGTCTTTTATATTTACTTATGTACTTACCTTTAATGGTAGTCTTTATTTCTTAATGTGTATTTGAGTTACTGTCTAGTGTCCTTTCACTGCATTGTGAAGAACTCCTTTTAGTATTTCTTGCAAGGCAAATCTGCTAGCAGTGAATTTGCTCAGTTTTTGTTTACCTGGAAATATCTTAATAGCTCCATGAATTTTAAAAGATGAACATATCAACCTGCTGTTAATCTTAGTGAGGCTCACTTGTATATGACTTGTTTCACTCATGCTGTTTTCAAGATTTCCTCTGTCTTTGGCTTTTGACAGTTTGATTATGATATATCTAGTTGTGAATTTGGGTTGACCATTGAGAATCAGTGAGCTTCCTGAATGTGTAGGTTAATGTTTTTTCATCAAATTTGGGAAGTTTTTGGCCAATATTCAAATATTTTCTTCTACTGTTTTCTTTCCTCCTCTCCTTCTAAGACTCGAAATATATATGTAATGTTTGTATATTTGCTACTGTCTTATATTTCTCTGAGGATCTGCTCATTTTTATTTTTTCTTTCTTTTCCCCAGACTAGATAATTTCAATTGATGTATCTTCAATTCCCTGATTCTTTTGTGAGCTCAAATCTGTTACTGAACCCCTTTAGTAAATTTTTCAATTCAATTATTGGGCTTTTCAACTCCAAAATATCTTTTTAGTTCCTTTTTTATAATTTCTACCTCTTTATTGATATGCTCTATTTGGTGAGACAACATTCTTAATATTTTCCTGTAGTTCCTTTGACAATTTTTTTAGTTTTTTGAACGTATTTACAATAGCTGCAAATTTACATAAGTTGTTTGTTTAGTTTATTTTCTATTTCCTTCGTCAGGGATTGTTTTTATTCTTTTTTTTCTTCCTTCTTGTGGGTCCTTTTTTCTTTTTTTTTTTGGTTTGTTGTTTTTTTTGTTGACTGTTGTTTTTTTTTAATATTTTGTGGCTGTTGTAGTCGTCTTCTTCTTCCCCCCCGCAGTTGTTGTTGTTGTTGCAACTGCTGTTTGTTTAGTAGATTTTTCTGAACTAAATCTGTAAAGTCTGTATTCTTTGTTGTATGTGGCTACTGGAATCTCAGCTTTGTCAGCTTAGTTGTCAGCTAATGATTGGACAGTTTCCTTAAATGTCTTAAGTAAGTCTCTCAGCCTTTGCCAAGGAACTCTCTGTGAGTGGTGGAGCATGACTTTAAAGCTCAGGCAGACAGTTTATAACTGTTAGCCTTTACTTCTTTCTTACACAGAGCCTCAAAGTCAGCCAGAGGTGAAAGCTTCAGGTATTCTCAGGTCTTTCCTGAGCATATGCTTAGCCCTATCCAAGCATTTGACCTTCTAGACTCCCAGGAATATATAGGGAGCTTTCCAAAGTGCTCTGTGGGCATCACATTTCCCAGGTATTTAAGTTTCTTGATCATCTTGTTGTTTGTACCCAACTGTTATCACTAACATAGGCAGCTGTGATGTTAAAAAATGCCATTGATTGTTTTAACAAACATACCTGGTGAGCTCTGAGTCAGGTCAAATAAAGACAAGCCTTGAGAGTAGGCTTTTCCAGGGAACTACCAGACAGGTCAAATAATAATAGTTACCTGGGAAATAGGCTTTAGAAGAGATCTAACCATGTTCTGCCCCCTCCACAAGTTGCTGAGGCACTGGATTTCACTGTGATTTCAGTGGTTTTCTGGATTACCATAAAGCTGGGAGAAAAGTATGGGACTAGAGCAAATTAAAATGCAAAAAAACTCACTATTGTTACCAAGATTCAGCTTTTCTTGATAAATACTCCCCAATTGTTGCAAGCCTTTGGTTAACTTCCTGAGTTCTCAAAAAGTTGATTTCAACTATTTTTGCCAGTGTTCTTTTTGATTTAATAGAGGAGAGGATTTTTGGAAATTTTTATTCCACTACTCTGGCTGATATCATTCCACTAAATCTTTATGTAATGATTACAGATAGCTGTCTACATATCTGAACCCCTCTCCTACTTCATCCTCTTCCAAATGAAGATTGCAATTTAGCAGTAAGGCTCAGAGGAAAACTTTTGGATCAATTACCACAAAACACCTATCAAGTAAATGTAAGTCTTTTAGTGCAGTACTGCATATGTAGGAAAGTGACTATGTTGGAGTAATTGTGTTTTTTCAATACATGCCACATGGGTACTGTCTCTCTCCTATATATCATGACCCTCTCTCACTACCTCCCAAGTCCTTCACTAGTCCTACCCACTAGACTGCAGGGGGCCAATCCCCAGGCCAAAGACTGGTAGTGGTCCTTGGCCTGTTAGGAACCAGGTCACACAGCAGGAGGTGAGCAGCAGGTGAGCGAATGAAGCTTCATCTGTATTTGCAGCCGCTCCCTAGCGCTAGCATCACCACCTCAGCTCCACTTCAGAACTTAGATTGTCATAGAAGCACCAGTCCCTGGTGCCAAAAAGGTTGGGGACCACTGCTGACTAGAGGAGAAATCTGGCTCTCACTCTGCAACTGGCACAAGGGGCTTTATTGCTAGAGAAGCTCAAGCATTGACATGAAGATAGTCCAAATTCCCAAGGTTCTAGTTGTCACCATGACATTAATTGGGAATTACAGACTTAAGAAACTAGAACGGTTGGAATTGATTAAGAGCTCTTTAGATATCCCACTAGGCTCCTTGTATTCCAAAAACGAAATTTTATAACAGGTCATCTGAATATCATTACCTTAAGTAGCATTATTTTTTACACTCTATCAAAGCACTTGCCCTAGGGTGAGACCTTACCTTCGCTTTGGAGATAAGAAAACTGAGACACTTTCCTTCAGAGACTTTCATAAGAGAACTCTGTAGATTCACAGTAGAGCCAAGCCTTTAATGAGGTCATTGATATTTCCAAAAGATATTCCAATTCACTCAATGAATAATAACGCTTAAGTGCAAGAAAACTCAGCAAACTCCGGAATCTTGGAGCTGCAACTGTGCAGCTTGAGAACTGAACCAGCTAGTCAGTCGGGTCAGCCTACTTCTTGTCTTTTCTCCACCCCTATTTATGTAAACTTTTCCTACCTCCCAATTAACCTGAGGGCAAAAGTGACTAATTTACACAAACCCAACGATGCCCATGGAGCTGCTTTTGACTTGGTGGAGTCCATTTCACCTGGACTACTAAGCACTCTCACTTGGCACCCTCATCTCTGACCCATACGGGCCAGAAACAACCCCCATGCCGGGATAGGCGAGTTTAGCTCACCCGTGCTTTCCTTCGCCTGTCCACAGCGCCTTCCGAACCGCACCAGCATCTCTGATGAGGTGCCCATGGGGCTCTCAGATTTGGAAATGCGACTCGCACACGGAGTCCGGCTGCCGCCAACCTGCGGACTGTTTGGCAAACCGCGCAGTTGCTTAGCAACACCGCCGGAAGTGACGGCAGCTGTCGCCAAGGAACGAAGAACACGCGGCAGTCGGGCGTGGGGCTGGAGAACGTAGGCTACGCCTGCGCGGGAAGCCGAGCCTACGAATGCGACGGCTCCGCGAGCAGGCGCCGGAACGATCCGCGGAAGCGGGTGGAGGCAGGGACGGCTGCTGATGCCTGTGCTCGTTCAGTGGGGAGAGTAGGGTATCCGGTCCGGCCTGGTGCTCCCGTTCTCATCAATCGCGTGCCTCACGGGGGACGACCCCCAACTAGTTCCCTGCGTCTGCTTTCGGGGCCGACCTGGCAGGTGTGTGGGAAAGCGGGGCCTAGACTTGGTACGTGCAGCCCACAGAACTCCTTGCGGGTGGCAGGTGAAGGGCAGTGCCCTCCCTTAACTACAGAAACCCAGGGATTAATTGACAGAATATCTGCTTTTAAATACTTTGGTTTAAGGAATGATCTAGGCCTGATGGGGCTTAGTTTTTTTAAACATAGGAATTTTTAAACTTGGATGTTGTTAGGACCTTCATATTAGGACCTTTAAGATATTTTAAATTGCTTAGTAAATACAGTACTGTAAATCATATGTATTTGGGGGGCCAATCAGACCTCTAAGGACACAGAAATCTGTCAAGAGTGGATGCAGTCTTGATTTCAAAGGATCCTTTTCTAATACATCGAAGTACAAATGATTTCATTACAAGCTAATTGGTTACAGCATGTACACATTAGGCACCAGATTGGAGTCGCTCAAAACAAAATGAGGTAAGATTTTAATCACTAAAGTTCTAACACATAGTTGTACTGTTTTTCTTCAGGTGTTCTATCAGATGTTCCTCCATAATAATGCTGGTAAGTATGAAAGGATTGATAAAACATTTGTTGACAAAAATTAGTTTTTTCACATACAACATTGGTTTTTTTGGAAGCATAGTTTTTAAGATGTCAAGAACTTGGAAGAGTCAGAGATTTTACCCTGCTTGCATGATAACAGCTTGCCACAGTTTTGTAGAAGATGCAGACCCCAAAGTCAGAAATGAATTACTTGCAGTAGTAGCCAGAATATCAGCAGTTTTGTCCCATTCCCCACAGGATAATGCAAAGAGGGCCAGAAGTCAACTGCACATGAAGTTAAGGAATTTCAGTAATTTGTGGCTAAATACAAGCTAGAGACAATCTTTAAACAACAGTGAGTTAGTTACATTTGAAAAAAAATTTTAAATTATATATGAATTCACAATGCTTAAAAAGTATGTTTGTTTTTCATTAATTTTTATTATGGTGACATTGGTTAACAAAATCCAGTAAGTTTCGGGTGTACAATTTAAAAAGCATGTTTTTACTTTTAATGTGCCTAGGTACAGTACTAATGTGATTGTCAACTATGCCTTATTGCTATTTATTACACTGTTTCTATGGGAAAGTGAATTCAGCACGTAAATCTGTGGGAGTCAGTCAGACACCTAGATTAGGCATTTAGAGATACAAGGATCCAGATATCAGAATATTATATACCACTTAAATTCACACCACAAGAGATATCCCTCTAGGTTAGTTATTCTCTAGATATTCTTTTTTTTTTTAATATTATTTTTCAGTGACAGTTGACATACAATCATATTAGTTTCAGGTGTACAACATAGTAATTAGACATTTATTATATACCTTATGAAGTGATCACCCTAAGTCTAGTACCCATTTGACACCATACATAGTTATTACAATATTACTGACTGTATTCCCTGTACTGTACTTTACATCCCTCTTGCTATTTTTATAACTGGCAATTTGTACTTAATCCATTTCGCCTTTTTTCACACAGCCCCCGCAACCCCCATCCCATCCGATGATCAATTCATTCTCTATCCATGAGTTTGTTTCTGTTTTGTTTGCTCATTTATTTTTGGTTTTTAGATTCCATATATCAGTGAAATTATATGGTATTTGTCTGATTTATTTCACTTAGCATGATATCCATGTTGTTGCAAATGGTAAGATTTCATTCATTTTTATGACTGAAATCATTATGATTGTATATATGTACCACTTCTTTGTTATCCATTTG
>NW_011888783.1:19328998-19336629 GCF_000151845.1 Pteropus vampyrus | reverse complement strand
TCGCTCAAAACAAAATGAGGTAAGATTTTAATCACTAAAGTTCTAACACATAGTTGTACTGTTTTTCTTCAGGTGTTCTATCAGATGTTCCACCATAATAATGCTGGTAAGTATGAAAGGATTAATAAAACATTTGTTGACAAAAATTAGTTTTTTCACATACAACATTGGTTTTTTTGGAAGCATAGTTTTTAAGATGTCAAGAACTTGGTAGAGTCAGAGATTTTACCCTGCTTGCATGATAACAGCTTGCCACAGTTTTGTATAAGATGCAGACCGCTAAGTCAGAAATGAATCACTTGCAGTAGTAGCCAGAATATCAGCAGTTTTGTCCCATTCCCCACAGAATGATGCAAAGAGGGCCAGAAGTCAACTGCACATGAAGTTAAGGAACCCAAATCTTTATTATAATGAACAACAAACATGCCTTTTAAGGCCGTTTACTATACATACATTTTTGAGACGGTAGTCCAGAGCAAAGGACAGTGAGTGCCTTGCTTCTAAGAAATGCAGAACCACTAAAGACTCATGGAAAATTACCTCCCAACAAAAATTCTCTGGAATTTTGACTAAATTGGTTACAAAAAGTATTGAATGTATAAGATTTGATGTTAGTAATTTGCCAATTTGACATGGCCTGATATCATTTGACTTTCAACACCTGCATCTTAGCTCTAAAGCATAGATCTTTAGAGCCAAGTTGGTCTAGAGTTATCTCTATTACATCCGCTCCTTTTGTTTTTTCTTTGTTGGGAAATTCAGAAGACAGCATACACACTTTGATCTGAAAGAGTTTAAGTTATTCTGGAGAAAAATGTAGAAAAAATGTAGAAAAAGAATGAACTACAATCAAACTACCCATGATCCTACCACTGTACACAGACATTTTTTAAAAACAAAAATGGCATTACACTTTTGTGATTAGGCTGTTTAATTTGAACTGAATATCTTCACTTTTACTGGCTAAATAAATATTTCATTATATAGCTATCACATATTTAACCAGTCCCCAATTCTCGGATGTGTATGTAGTTTCTAGTTTTCATTATTAAAAGCTTATAGGTTATTTTTAGACTATGGAAACATTGCTGATACACCAGATATACACAGATCATGCTTTTGGAGAGAGTAGTTAAAACGATTTTGAGAATTTAACAAATTAGTTTCAAAATAGATTCTCATTCTTAAAACAACCTTTGTGCGCATTCTTAATTTTTGGAGACATTTTTATTTCAAGTACAGCACTAAATCTTTTAATCTTTTAATGTTTAATAGAATCTGAAAATCTCAACAAAATGAGCCTAACACTTGTGATTTTATCCACTGGATAAAAAGTTACATTTACATAACATTCCCTGTGTAGTATTTTTTCACACAGCCCCCGCAACCCCCTTCCCATCTGATGATTAATTCATTCTCTATCCATGAGTTTGTTTCTGTTTTGTTTGCTCATTTATTTTTGGTTTTTAGATTCCATATATCAGTGAAATTATATGGTATTTGTCTTTCTTTGTCTGATTTATTTCACTTAGCATGATATCCATGTTGTTGCAAATGGCAAGATTTCATTCATTTTTATGACTGAAATCATTATGATTGTATATATGTACCACTTCTTTGTTATCCATTTGTCTGTTGATGGAAACTTAGGTTGCCTCCAAATCTTGAGCATTGTTAATAATGCGCAGTGAACACAGGGGTGCACACATCTTTTCGAATTAGTGTTTTAGATTTCTTCAGATAATACCGAGAAATGGAATTGCTGGGTCATGTGGTAGTTCAATTATTAATTTTTTGAGCAACCTCCATATTACTGTTTTCCATAGTGGCTGCACCAATTTACAATCCTGCCAACAGTACACAAGGGTACCCTTTTTCTCCACATCCTCACTAACACTTATTGTTTGTTGATTTATTGAGGCTCACCATTCTGACAGGTGTGAGGTGATATTGTGGTTTTAATTTGCATTTCTCTGATGATTACTGATGTTGAGCATCTCTTCATATGTGTATTGGCCAACTTTTGTCCTTGTTGGAGAAATATCTATTCAGGTCCACTGTTCATTTTTTAATTGGATCGTTTGTTTTTTTGGTGTTAGAGTGTATGAATCCCTTATACATGTTGGATATTAACCCCTATTGGCTGTGTCATTGGTGAATATCTTCCCCACTCAGTAGGTTGTCTTTCTGTTTTGTTGATGGTTTCCTTGATTGTGCAAAAACTTTTTAGTTTGATGTAGTCCCATTTGTATATTTTTTTCCTTTTGTTTCCCTTACTTGAAGAGACACATCTAAAAAAATAGTGCTGATACCCATGTCAAAGAGTTACTATCTATGTTTTCTTCTAGTTTTATGGTCTTAGGCCCCACATGTAAGTCTTTAATACATTTTGAGTTTATTTTTGTATATGGTGTAAGAAAGTAGTCTAGTTTCCTTTTTGTGCATAATAATTTTGTATCCTGCTATTTTACTGAATTCATTTATTCTAAATTTTTTTGGTGGAATATTTATGGTTCTTACTCTATAGTATCACGTCATCTGCAAATAATGACAGTTTTACTTCTTCCTTTCCAATTTGGATGCTGGAGCTTAGAGCAATGAGTTTGGGATGAGTGAGTCTGTGTGTGGGTCCTTTAAGAGCAGTGCCTCAGTCTCTAGCAGCCTTCTGTCTTTCTCAGATGCAATTTCTGCTGGTTTGCACTGTTTGCCCTGGACTAAAGAGTTCACTCTCTTCAGGCAGGACCTCCAAAGCCCAGATATCCCTCCTTTTTCTTAAATCGTCATACTGTGGGTATGAGACCTGCCCGTTTCATGTCTCCACCCCTTCTACCAGTCTCAATGTGGCTTCCTTAGCTATAGGAATTCTTAGTTACAGGAATTCTTTCGCTAGTCTTCAGGTGTTTCGCTAGTCTTCAGGTGTTTCCCAGTAATGATTGTTCTATAATTTAGGTGTAATTGTGATGTGATCATGGGTGGAGGTAAGCACAAAGTTTACCTCCTCTGCCATCTTGACCAGAAGTCCATATATTCTAAAGAGATACCAAATATTTACTCTTAATGCGAGTCATGAGCTCTATTTTCAGGTTCACCTGCTGGATATTTGTTGTTAAAAACCAGCGAATACATGTGGTTAAATGCCATGTTTTCCATTTTTAATCAGTCTCTTCTTTTTCTTATTTGTAGGTTTTTTTCTTTCTCTTTTTTAGAATTTCTTGCTAAAACTTTGAATGGCTATAAAGGAGATCACAGGTGTAGTATTATAGTTAGTGTTTACTTTGAGATTAATGAATGTTTTCATGTAATTAAACATTTTAATCAAAATGACCTTAATATTTTATATTTTAACTGATGAATAGTCTTTAAATATTCTATTTTTTAGATGCTAGAGTGTGGTACCTAAAAGCATGAACTTTGGAGTCAAGGCAACCTGAGTCCAAATTCCATCTCTGCCACTTAACTAATACTTAACCAACTTAACTAATACTTATGCTCCAGTTTACATATCATTAAGATGAGAATAATAAATCCTACTTAATAGGGTTTTGACAGTTAGATGACAATTGTAGAGTCCTTAGTCCAGGGCCTGGTGTATAGTAATCTCTCTAAAAATACTACTCTTTAAAAAAATTTTTTTTTTTGTCTACACATACTATTTAGAGCTTTTATTATTTTAACATCATAATTCTCTCCATGCCATCTGTTGACCAATTTAACCTTTCCTTTTCTCTTGAGATTTATGATTAATGACCCCTCATTATCTTTTAATGCAAACAGAGATTTAAGTAATTGTCATATAATAAGCAGTGTGATTACTCAGGTGTACCCATATTATTTGGCATTCCAGAGCTGATCTATCTAGAGAAAATATAAATAAATGTGAAAATTGTTAACAAAAGTTACTACTAGTATAAGAACTGAACTCTTAAGTAATTTGTTCAGAATTTCATGTACAGCATCAAGCAACCATTTAGTTATAACATTGGCATTAACAAGCTAAAAACCTTTTTAAAAATTATTTAAAATTTGCAAGATTTTATGTTATGTTAAATTTTGTCTGAATTTTGATTAGTACATAGAGAATCAGTATTATACATAACCTGTTGTTTCATATGAAGATTATTATAAACATTAAGCTGATAAGTTTGGCTGTCCTTGATGAAAATAATAAGAATTAACCTACATTTTTTTCTGTATTTTAAAACTCTTCTAAATTAGACTGTAAGAGAATAATTGTTTCATTATTCTCAGTAGATAGGTCTATGGTTTAATTTTGAATGCTCAAGGAACAATTCCCACAGGAACACAGTAATACAATGAGTATCCTTTTTAGCTATTCTGTTTTCCATTCACTTAAAATACTGAAATACAAACTATGTTTCTTAGGAAAAAGTGCTTAAATGGTGATCTGAAAATGCTTACTCATTTTTATTTATATTCATGCTGTGTTTTAGCAGATTAACACTCAATAATGTTAAATAAGTATAATAGTTGGTCATGTAAAACAGTGTCTAGGAACTAATATTTCTTCTTTTTCAGGGTAACTCAAATCTGTTTCTGGAACCATGAAAATTCTGCTGGTTTTTGACTTTGACAATACAATCATAGATGACAATAGTGACACCTGGATTGTACAGTGTGCTCCAGAGAAAAAGCTTCCTATTGAACTACAAGATTCTTATAAAAAAGGATTTTGGACAGAATTTATGGGCAGAGTCTTCAAGTATTTGGGAGATGAAGGTGTAAGAGAGGACGAAATGAAAAGAGCAATGACATCAATGCCTTTCACCCCAGGGATGGTGGAGCTTTTAAACTTTATAAGAAAGAACAAGGATAAATTTGATTGCATCATTATTTCAGATTCAAATTCAGTCTTCATAGATTGGGTTTTAGAAGCTACCAGTTTTCATGATGTGTTTGATAAAGTGTTTACAAATCCAGCAGCTTTTGATGGCAGTGGTCATCTCACTGTGGAAAATTATCATGCTCATTCTTGCCATAGGTGTCCCAAAAATCTTTGCAAAAATGTAGTTTTGGTAGAATTTGTAAATAAACAGTTACAACAGGGAGTGAATTATACACGGATTGTTTATATAGGTGATGGTGGAAATGATCTTTGTCCAGTAACCTTTTTAAAGAAGAATGATGTTGCCATGCCACGGCAAGGATATACTTTACAGAAAACTCTTTCCAGAATGTCCCAAAATCTTGAGCCTATGGAATCTTGTGTTGTAATTTGGTCTTCAGGTATTGAAATAGTTTCTCATTTGCAATTTCTAATAAAGGAGTAATATGCCAACGATTCAAATGTGTATCAGTTAAGGTTAGGTGTAGCAGCATAAAACCAAAACCTCACATACCAGTGGCTTAACAAAAAGAAAGGGGTTTTTTTTCTCACTTAAAAATTCCAGAGGTAAGTATCTCAAGGCTGTTTTGCTCTAGCAACTTCAACACTTGACTTCCAGCTCATGATCCAAGATTATTGTTGTTCAAGCTCAGTCCTCACATCAACATTCTGGCCAGCAAGAAGGAAGGCAGTGAGTTGCACACTCATTTAAATTGCATTGGCCAAACTTACAATGTCCCCACCTAACTACAAGGGCGGATGAAAAATATAACTTTTATTTCAGATGATCATATGCCTGGGAAAAATTGGAAAAACGAGTACAGAATTGAGGTAAGTGTTAACTAGTGGTCTCTACCAAAGGTGCATGATAGATCTTTTAAATTTATTCTCATAGAGAGTAGTCATATATTTTACTTTCTTAGATATTTATTTGAAAAGCATGTTTAGTAGTTACAGATCTTAAAAATAGACCTGATGCTTTATTCACATAAGAATAAAAGGCTCCCAAATCAATGTATTTTAAAGATTGGGATGCAGTATCTGTTGCCCAAGTTTTTATCAATTTCAGATTTTCTTTTTGAAATTAAATACTATCAGTGTTTTTCAGAAATTTTAAATTTATGTCAGCATCACAACTGTAACTCCAGTATGCTGGTTTAATCAGTGTGTTATTTCTACTTGGCAGTGCAGTTTCGAATTATATATGTAATTTGTAGGAATACTCAACATTTAAGAGACTTTTATGTAGGGAAATTTAAAGTATCAAGTGATCTAAAGTTTTTAATTCCATGCTGATTTCTAGGCTATCATGTTTTAGGCATATATTTGGCATATGTATCTATTATGGTATATTAGGATTTTCTTTTCTATTATGGAATGCTCCAGAAATAGAAATATTTGATAGAATTTAATAGGAAAAATTGGTACTTTTATTTTTTCAGATTGGAAAAGTAAATCTTTGTTTTACTTTAAGTTAATAGGTTAGATTATGTTTAAACACATTTACAGATTATCATTTCTATATGCGTGTAGGCCAGTAACAAATTACAAATTATGGAAGTAAAAAACATAAGACTTTCATTTAAAATAATGGTAGACCAAGTAATTTGGACTAGATCTTCTAGTGAACACATCTAGAAAAGCTGATAGCTGAACAAAATTTTTAAAACATCTGCTTAAAGATAATGACAGCTAACAACACTGAACAATTGCTACAAAAGCACAGAACCCAAGGTAGGTGAGCTGCTTTTCTCTAGAAGTGTTTGCTAATTCTGTAAGTGGTGTCTGAGATTGAGTGGCTGTCTTGACAGTCATATGGTAATAGGGGAGGAGGCATTGGAGTATGTGGCCTGCAGTGGTAAAACCCCCTGACTTTGAGTCAGAATCCCAAATGGAGTTAGAATTGTCCATTAGGGATAAGAATGATCCAGAAGTAAGCATACCTGCAAAGGGATGGCAGCTCAGCTTTGAATATTGTCTCTCTGAAATTGGATTGAAGTTACCTAAGATTTTTAGAGCTCCCAGGTGCTTGGTAGAAGCAAATCTAAATTATCTCAAGAGGGTATTAACATCCTAGATACGGTGGACAGACTCAAAGTTGGCCCCCCATTATCCCTGTACTTTGGTATTTCTTGTTTTTGTGTGGAATAGGGGATGTGTGACTTGTTTCTAATTAATAGGATACCGAAGGGTGATGGAATGTATGTAATTATACATGATTATATTATATCATATTCTGTTGCCCATCTTAAGGAACTCTCTCCCTTGTTGATTTTGAAGCAAGCTGCTATGTTGTGAACTGGCCTTCAGAGAGAGCCACATGGCAAGCAGTTGAGGGTGGCCTTTAGCCAACAGAAATAAGTAGGCCCTAGGTCCAGCAGTTGGCAAAGAACTGAATGCTGCAACCATGTGAGCCTGAAAGTAGATCTTTTCTCTGTGGAGCCTCAGCTGATACCACAGCTCAAGCTGACACCTTGAATGCAGCCTTATGAGACCGTAAAACAGAGTTCCCAGCTAAGCTGTGCTTGGACTCCTGACCACAGGACCTATGAGATAATAAATGTGTATTGTTTTAAGACACTAAGTTTATGGTAATACTGTTGTGCAGCAATAGAATATTAATGTAATAGGCCTCAAAATAAGTCTCAACAGTTTTGCAAGTACACTGTAGGACACACAGTAAAAAGTAGCCACACCAAGAGACACGAATACCAGCAGAAGCTTCCATTTAAACAGATCTGCAGGACATCCTGTTGGAGTTTTCAGACATAAACTTAAGTAAGGAGAA
>NW_011888783.1:19319635-19328088 GCF_000151845.1 Pteropus vampyrus | reverse complement strand
CTGTTTCTCACTGATTATTATCAGGAAGTCTCAATTTATTGTTGGTTATTGGCAAGAGGCCTCAATTTCCAACTACCTGGTTATTGGCAGGAGGCCTCAATTTCCAACTTTCCAGAGAGTTGCTTGAGTATCCTGAAGACATGGATTTCTGCAAGTAAACGATCTAAGAGAGGGCAAAGAGGAAACCACAGTGCCTTTTGTGACCTAGTCTCAGAAGTTATATACCATTACTCCTACCATATTTCAGTTGTTAGAACACTAAAGCCCAAAATTGAGCTCAAAGGAAGAGGAATTAGACTGCACCTTTGACGGGGAAGTCAAAGAATATGTGGACATACTTTAAAATCACTACAGTGTCTCTCAAGGACTTTGCCTAGTGTAAATTGTGAAATTCATGGGCATAACATTTGTCATAATTTTGCAGTGAACATATGCATACCTACTATCTAGATTTAACCATTAACATTTTACTCTGTTTTATCATGTATCTATCCATCCCTCTATCCTTTTTTTTCTCTTGCCTTTTTAACATCAGCGTTCTTCCTCTTTTCTTCTTTGTTTCCTAGTGGATCAAACCCACTCAGGGTCTGATTAGAATTCAAATGTCTTCCATTTCTATGTCAACTCTGGAAATTTTTTAAATTTATAGTTCCTGGGGGCCTTCTTTGCCCAGATTTATGGAGTTTCACCCTAGGCATATGTGGCTTAGTATTCAACGACAGACTAAGGGGACATCTCCCCCTTCCAAATTTCTGGAACTCTTTCTTAATTTAGCTCCTTCCTGTCTGGTACTCTGCCTCGCATTTTCCAGCCACACTTCTTTTTCCCCACACTTTTCTCCCTTCTCAACTCAGCGAGACTACTGCGATCTGCCTGATATTCCCCTTCCCTGCACCTTGGGCTGGAAAGTGTCTCCAGGAAAAACAGGCAATTATGAGGCTACCTCATTTGTTTTCCTTCTCTCAGGGTTCACATTCCTGTGCCACTTGTTGTTCAGTGCCTGAAAAATCATTTCATATACTTTGTCCAATTTCCTTATTGTTTACACTGGGAGTGTTGGCCAGTCCCAATTCCTCCAGAAGCAGAAATTGTAGTATCTCATTTTTCATTTCTAATGCAACATCGTAGTAAAAAGCTCTGCTGTGTTTTAGAGACCTGAATTTGAATTCTAGCCCTGGATTGCATAAATTACTAGCCTCTCAATGCCTCAGTTTCCTTATCTGTTAAACGGAATTAATAATAGTTCCTACCTCCTAAGATTGTTGTAAAGATTTACTGAATTAGGCATTGTATTAGTTTACTATGGCACCTGTAATGAATTAACACCAACTGGATGGCTTAAAACATTAAAAATGTATTATTTCAGTTCCAGAGACCAAAGTTCAAAACAGTCTCACTGGGCTGAAATCAAGGTGTCAGCAAAGGCACCTTTCATTGGAGGCTATAAGGGAGATTCTATTCTTTGTCTCTTTCAGCTTCTAGTGACTGCCAACATTATTCTTGGCTTGTGGATACATCATTGCAGTCTCTGCCTCATGGTCACATTGCTTTCTCCTCTTCTGTCTGTATCAAATCTCCTCCTGCCCCTTTCTTATAAGGATGCTTACATATTTAGGGCCCACCCAGATAATATAAGACATCTCCCTATCTCAAGATCCCTAACTTAGTTACATCTGCAAAGACCCACTTTCCTTGTAAAGTAACATTTACAGATTCTAGGGATTAGAACCTGATGTCTTTGAGTGGCTATTATACAGCATACTATAAGATAATAAATTACTTAGCACACAATGGTAATATTCAATATATTTAGCAACCAGTACAGCACAGGCTCCAACCAATCAGAATACAATTATAAAACAGAATGGATACTGGCCGCAAATGTACACAGACCATGACTAAATAGTAGCCCCACACTTATGTATGCCAACACCTCACACACACACTATATATTCAATAAATGTTATTTCACCAAGGTCCAACTATATTGTTTGCATTATATTTATAAATCTTTTCTAAATCTTACGTTTGATAATTTCTAGGTAATCTGGTCTTAATCTTTATTTGTAAATACAAGCATCTACATTGAATATGTGGCTTATCTCATTAGCTTGTATTAAATTTAATGAAACAAATATATTGATGCATGCTAACTAGCCTTTTTGTTTATTTTTAAATTAAGTTTATCGGGGTAACGTTAGTTAATACAATTATGTAATTTTCATATGCACATTATAATTTGACATCTGTATATTGGGTAGTAAACACCCAGTTTCCTTCAGCTACCATATATTTACCCACTTCACCCTCCCCCTACCATCTTATATTTCACCCCCTTTACCCCATGTACCTCCTCCCTCCTCCCCCACCCCCTACCTTCTGGTAGCCACTAGTCTATAGTACATGTCCATGAGTCTCTGTTTGTCCTGTTCATTTGTTGCTTTTAGGTGATATCATGTGATTTTCAACTTTTTCTATCTGGCTTATTTCGCTTAGTATGATTATTTCGAGGTCCATCCATTTTGTCGCAAATGGCGGTATTTCATCTTTTCTTATGGCTGAGTAATATCCCATTGTATATATGTACCACAGCTTCTTTAGCCAGTCATCTATCGTAGGACACTTCAGTTGCTTCCATGTCCTGGCCACTGTGAATAATGCTGCTATGAACATCGGTATGCAGATATCTTTACGGATATGAGTTTTCAAGTCTTTGAGGTAAATACCTAGCAGAGGGATTGCTGGATCATATGGTAGATCAATTCTTAGATTTTTGAGGAACCTCCATACTGTTTTCCATTAACTAGGCTTTTTAAAATGTAAGATTCTTGTTCTCTAAAATTTTTCCTTTACAAACAAAAGAATCCCTGTGTTTCCCCAATCATAAGCAAATTCTTCATGGCTATTTTTACTGTGCTGAATGTGAGCTTATAAAATAGAGATATTAGTTAAATGTGAATTGGAAAAGACTATTAAAGTCATGATAGGATTGGATAGAGAAGGAGGAACACAGACCCTATAGGATAGCTGTGGTAGGCAGAATTCTAAATGGCCCCAGAGTTTTCCCACCCCCTGGTGTACACGCTGTACATAATCCCTAATACTGTGAACTTGATGTGTTTTACTACTGTAATGAGGCTAAGTTTTATGGAATAGAGAATTTCTGGGTAGGCCTGACCTCAGCACATGAGCCCTTTAACAGTAGAGAGTTTTCCTGACTGTTAGCAGAAGAAGAACTTAGTGATTTGAAACACAAGAAGAGTCAACATGCCATTGCTGGTTTAAAGATGGAGAGGCACGTCGTAAGGAATGTGGACAGCATCTAGGAGTGAGAGCAGCCCCTGGCTGACAGCCAGCAAAGAAACAGGGACCTCAATCCTACAATTAACTGCAAGGAAATGAATTCTACCAACAACCACATGAGCTTGGAAGAAGACTCTGAGCCTAGGTAAGAATCACAGTCCAGGCTGACACCTTGATTTCAGCCTGATGAGACCCTGAGCAGAGAACCCAGTTACACCATGCCCAGATTCCTGACCTACAGAAATTAATATGTTTGTGTGGTTTTATGCTGCCAAATTTGAGGTAATTTGTTTTATACAAGTAGGAAACATACAATGGCTATTCCCATCTCTCAAGGAATAGTTTAATTTTAACATGCATACCTTTTTTGTAACTGTGTTTGCAAATTCATACCATAAAGTTATGAATTGTTTTTTATTGTTCGGACTGGGCCCCAAGGATGACACATGAAGAGATGCTAGTTAAAATGTCTGTCTTTGAGAGTTTTAAGGATGATTTAACCTATTTTCCTGGTAGCCTATTTTCTAATTTTTTAAAATATGAATATACTTTTTTAAAAAGAAAAACAATTTAAAGAAATAAAACCTCCTGAGAGATAAAGCACACCCCACAACCATCTACCAATGAATGGTCCAGAGCTGAGCTGCCCAGACATGACTGACTACATAATTTGCAAGGCCCAGAGCAGTGAAAATGCACATCTCTTGCTCAAAAATTATTCAGAATTTCAAACAGCAGAGCATTAAACCAAGAGTGAGGCCCTTCTAACTGCACAGGTCCAGACACCATGAAGCCAGCTCTGTGCCCAGACCTTCTCCAGCAACTTTAAATAAAAGCTTTGCCAAGGACTACTTACTGTCCAAAGGCTCCACTGCTTCTTCACTGCTTGGATAACATTTGCAAAATAATTGCCCATAATGCCATCATACAAGGCAACCAGATCCTTTTAGAATTTTCTCCAAGTGTGTATGTATATATGTATGTGTTTGTGAATATGTGTATATGTATATACACATTCTGACAGGTGGATTATTATAATTGTTATATTGCTTTTGTCACTTAAAATTATAGCATAAGTATATTAATATATTTAAGAATAAAATTTTAAATATTCACATATTTTTGCACTTTAAATGGACGAAGAGTTAAATAAATTTATGAAAGACTTGTAAGGAAAAAGGAAGGCAAAGAAGGGAGAGAGGAAAGAAGGAACTATTTACACTATATTTATGTAAACTAATTTTACCTTAAAAAAAAAAATCTTTCAAAATACGAATGATATTCCAATTTTTTATATTAGAAAACAAGCTCGGTGAGGTCTCAAAACTAGTTGTGTCAGCCTAAATTCTCGCACCAGCTATAACTGCTAACTGGCTGTGTGACTTTAGTAAGTTATTTTTGCTTCTCTGGAATTCATTTTATTTTCTGTTAATGACTAGATTGAGTATTACCCATAACTACCTTCCAGTTCTAAAATTTTGTAATTCTAATATTAAGTGCTTTAAGGAGCTCTTTGAATAAAACTAATTCTTTATCCTACATTTAAGGCCTTTAGAAGGAGGTTTTCATTTCATTACAACTTAAAACCATTTGGAGGTCAGCCTTGATTGTCATCTTTATAGATTGTCATATTAATAGATCACAGGTTTGAACTCTCCATGTTGCTTAGTTTTCTTGTCTTTGAGCTAAACACTATAATTTATCTGATCCTTAGAAATCAGTTTTTATTTTCATAACTCTCCTCTGACCTACTCACAAGTCCTCTCCAACCTTCAAGATTGTCCCTGAACTGAACACAGTGCTATATTCAAGGATCAGGGATTCTTGAATTCAAGGATTATCTCATTTTGTACTTATAAGCATTGTCTTTCTCCTCTTCCTTTTTTTCTCACTGTATTGTACAACAGCGCTTCTCTGGAGATCACATTAAAATGCAAAATGTTTCAGTGGTTTCGGGGTGAGACTTGAAATTCTGCCTTTCTAATACACTCATAGATGATATTGATGCTGGTCCTTGAACTAGACTTTGGGTAGCAGCGTATAGTCCAATGAAATGTGCTTTGTTAAAAATATTTAATGACCTCTTTTCCACAACCCTAAGTAGTAGCAATTCACACAGTTGTTGCAATGACTTGGTGTACGGTATTCCTAGAAATGTTTGCAAGGCATGCCTAAATTCCTAAATTCTGCATGGCTACTACAAATACTTAAAATACTTAGTTGCCTGAATTGCCCAACCTGCTGAATGTAGCACCATTTCCTGTAAAAACAATAAAAACCCAAAAACAATTTTGACTAGCCTATAAACTAGTCTGGGTGCCACAGAAATAATCTGAAAGTCAATTCAACTCCTAAAAGTGAGTCACAGGCGGCTCCTCTAAATAAACAGCCAAAAAGGTATGATGTGCGAGCTTACCTGCCACAAAATAACCTATCCCAGCTCCTATGTACTTGATCACCAAAGAAGAATTACTAGACACAAACTGCTGTAGTTAAGACCTGGTATAGTAAGTAACTTAAATGCAGGCTTTCTCAACTTTGGCCCTATAGACATTTTGGGCTGGATAATTTCTTGTTGAAAGTCAGGGGGAGGAGTGGGTTCTTCAAGTGCATTGTTGCATATTTAGCATCTCTGATCTCTATTGATGCCAGTCACATCCCTCCCTCTCCCCAAGCTATGACAACCAAAAACATCTCCAGACATTACCAAAGGTCTCCTGAGGAATAAAATCTCTGTTTGAGAACTACCTATTTAATGCTTAAAACTCCATATTTGTGGATCAAGTGAAGATATAGCAATTGTACGTATTAAATACTGCTACTCTGAAAGCCACAGATCCAGAAGTTTTTCCCCATATAAAAATTTCCTTATCACCAAGTCCACAGCCTTGTCACAACTCAGCAATCACCATCTGAATGTTTAATAAATATTTTTGATGCCTAATTCAATCAATTCCTTCTAGTGTTAGATACATATTAGACTTCTTTTCCTACCCAGGTGTTACATGTATTGTAGCACACATCTTTTAGTTTAAATATGCTTTTGTAGTGCACATGTAGTTTTTTGGAGTGCAAGTTATAATTACGTCTTTATTCTACTTTTTGAAAATGTTATCTCTGATATGCCCACATATTCTTTTACAACGTTTAAATTTTTTAACTCCTAGTTTTTACTAGTGCAGGAGTGTTAGAGAAGAGTTTTCTTTACAGTCTCGTAAGCTGCTTCAAGAGACCACTGTTACATCAATAGAGCAACTTCAGGCAGGCACCAGACAGGGGAGAGTAGCTCTATTAATAGTGTGAGACTGGAATTAATAGCTACTTCCCTGCCCCTAATATCAGATATGCTTTTTTCAGAAGATAAGAGGAAGAGTCTTTTACAGACCTAATAACCCACAGCACATCTTCAGATAAGACCAGTTATAGGGAATATATATTTGAATTGACTAAACTCTTACCTGATACTCTGTCATTTTGTGTCCCCTGTTTTTTTTGTTTGGTTGGTTTTTTTTAGGTAGGGGGTGGATAGTTCTGTTGTAAACATTTTTTTGATGTGCTTTATAAGACCTTATGGAATAATATATTCTAGGCCAAAAGCCAAATCTTTATTACTTGTCGTACAAACATATCTGTGTGATGATAGTTCATATAGAAACAAAATACTACCATAGATGTTTTCTAACACAGAAACTCTTAGAAACTCCCATTTATGGAAGATATTAGTAAAATATTAGTTTGTCTTTCATATTTAATTAATAAATTGTTTAGTTATATATCTAAACAACTATAAAAATATTTACAATTAAGCTAAATACCATTTGCCACATAGGATTTTATAATCATTGCAAATAGGAAACTTACTCATTCACATTTAATCTAACACGCCACAGCCATGTTCTGGATTTTGTTACATATCAAAATCACAACTCTTTCACAACCTGGTTTAAGCAATATTTTATTATCTTCAGTTCAATATATTCTTTAGGGACCTATTAATGATTAAGCCCTTTTCACATTTAAAACCAGAAAAATATTGCACAATTTTGGGGGCTCAGAATACTTCATGCAACAAATATTTTAGGGGTACCTATTACGTGCAAAAAAAAGACCGAAACAAACCTGTAGAAGTATAGGACTATGCCTTACAAAGAATGATGCCCTTTAAGGAACTTATAATTTGATTATAGAGGAAGTGGGACATGTACATATGTAATTTATAATACCAAAGTATGCTTCATGAAACATCTTAGTAATCAGCATAAACAAAAAGTACTTAGGTCAAGTAAAGACTAAATGACCATATAGCATTGTGTTTTGTACTCAGTTAATTGATTAATTGTGATATAAAAGAAGCTTTGTGAAAGAGGTAGACCGATCCACACCTTAAGGAGTAGAAGGGATTTAGAAAGATAGAAAGGACTTAGTAGACCTTTGCAGGTGAAGGGAGTAATATGAACCTGGATGGGAGTGAGCACAGCATGTTCATGAGTTAGTGATGAGGTCGCTGACCTGATGAGGTTAAGGATTGAAACCGGGGAATAGTGGAATAAAGCTTTGTAAGTAGGATTTGGCTAATTATGGACAGGTTTGAAAGCTAATCAATTGAGTTTGAATTTTTTCCAGATAGCTCTTAGCAGCAAGTAAAGAGAAATGATGTGAAAAATGTGATGTTTGGTGAGGATAAATGTAGTATATGGCTTGGGAGGAAAGGGTAGGGACTGACACAGGAAAATCTTGCAATAAGCCAAGTGAGAAGTGAAAACCTGATAAGAGTGATGTCAGAGAGAATGAACGGAAGGGAAAAACCAGATGCTTTGAATTCGAAATGAAAACAAAATTTTTAGGCCATATGCTACGGTAAGGCAGCGTCTGCAGATTAAGTCATTTATGTAATTTCTTAGAGAATTATAAGCCCTTGAGCAAGTTTTTAAAGGAAATTCTGAAAGCCTTTTAATCCATTCATGTTTTCATTTATACAACAAATATTTATTGAGCACCTGTTATATGGCAGGCACTATTCTGGGAATACAGGAATGAACTGGCGATATAACCAGGAACAAAACAGACGAAAGTCACTTTCATAGAGCTTTCATTCTAGTGGGAGAAATTATACAATAAACTCATAAATAAGCAAAATATGTAATATTATA
>NW_011888783.1:19313480-19319585 GCF_000151845.1 Pteropus vampyrus | reverse complement strand
GATGAGGTTAAGGATTGAAACCGGGGAATAGTGGAATAAAGCTTTGTAAGTAGGATTTGGCTAATTATGGACAGGTTTGAAAGCTAATCAATTGAGTTTGAATTTTTTCCAGATAGCTCTTAGCAGCAAGTAAAGAGAAATGATGTGAAAAATGTGATGTTTGGTGAGGATAAATGTAGTATATGGCTTGGGAGGAAAGGGTAGGGACTGACACAGGAAAATCTTGCAATAAGCCAAGTGAGAAGTGAAAACCTGATAAGAGTGATGTCAGAGAGAATGAACGGAAGGGAAAAACCAGATGCTTTGAATTCGAAATGAAAACAAAATTTTTAGGCCATATGCTACGGTAAGGCAGCGTCTGCAGATTAAGTCATTTATGTAATTTCTTAGAGAATTATAAGCCCTTGAGCAAGTTTTTAAAGGAAATTCTGAAAGCCTTTTAATCCATTCACGTTTTCATTTATACAACAAATATTTATTGAGCACCTGTTATATGGCAGGCACTATTCTGGGAATACAGGAATGAACTGGCGATATAACCAGGAACAAAACAGACGAAAGTCACTTTCATAGAGCTTTCATTCTAGTGGGAGAAATTATACAATAAACTCATAAATAAGCAAAATATGTAATATTATAGATGGTAATAAATACTATGGATTAAAATAAAGCAGGGAAGGGGAATAATTTTAAATAGGTCGGTAAAAGAAGGCCACACTGAGAGTTAGTATTTGAGCAAAATTCTGATGGAGATGAGCATCAGGTCATGTAGCATTGGGGGTGGGGAGGGGTTGGTGAAGAACAGTGCATGCAAAGGGAACAGCTAGAAGTAAGGCCCTGAGGCAGCACCATTCCTGGTGAGGACAGAAGCAGGGCGGGGTCCAGGAGGCCATTGTAAGTACTTCACCTTTCACTGAATGAGGGAGTCATTGGAGAGTGTTCTTTCGCTTATTTAAGAGTATCAGTCTGTCTTAGTTTATTTGAGCCAGAGCTCTTATATTCTTTTTCTCATTGGAAGTTTTGGGTTTCTATTGCTTCTACTTTATGATCCTTTGTATTATCTGGAATTGAGCTTTAACTGTGGTGGCAACCAAAAACATTCTCAATAAACTGCTATCTTTTAAATGACCCTCCCCCCACCAAAGAGTGGCACGCTAGTTCTTGTTTTAATAATAGACCCTTGGTCTTTCATGTTTTTTTGAATACCCCCAAAATAACTTTGAAAAACTACTCATCTCCACATTTTCAGATTGATATTGAAACTTTCCATCATATGTTAACCAATGTTATAATTTCTGATGTTGTAAATGATGACTTTTTCATAGATTTAAAAATAAAACCTTTAAATTTATTGAGTAAAAGCTAACTATAGTAATTTTAAACCTACCGTCATTCGTTTAAAAATATATAAACAAACTATTCTTTAATAGTAGGAAATTTTTATCTCATTCTTTTTCTAATTGAGCTCATATTTCCATTCCACTTCTCCCAGAGAATGTTGTCCTTCTGAAAATACAGGCAGTCCTCACTTTGCAAGGTAAGGAAGGACCATAAAAATGACCATACAAGATTACAATGCAAAGAATCTTAATAACACTGGAAAAAAATTATAATTGTCCTGTAACCTTTACATTATTTTGTCAGAACATTAAAAACTCTGTCAGTTATAAATATGTAGGAAAATGAAAAACATAGTAAAACCAATATTAACTTAGTACACTGCAATTATAAATGTTGAGAATTAAAGTATTTTATTTCTTTGTAAAAAACATATCAAGAGTAGTTTGAATAGTTCTTGCTTTCTTTTTGCCACATAACTTACAATATGGAGCACCCGTCTTTCTATGTCTTGATGAATTGTCATACTTCTAAATCTGGATCAGTTTCCAACATTTTATCTTTTGCACTTACAATGTTGTGAAGTATCTCCAAGACTTCCTTTAATATCAAGTTTTTTGCCAGCATCACTTCTTCTGGGACATCTTCATCCCTTTTGTCAACAACAGCTTTCCTCACTTAAATCATGAAATTCACCTGCACCAAGTTCTGCTGGCTGCAAATCTAGAGTCTCTCCAATGGTGGCAGTGTCAACATTCTCATGGTCAGCTTTTTCGTCTAGAACGTGTTCTGTTCAGATTTCACTTGCAGCATTATAACTTTTCAATTATTTGTTGCACTTTCATTTTTGTTGGCCAATGCCCCCTTTCAATGATCTATTTTTGTAAAATATTACATAGATTTATCACTGGCAGACAAGGACGTAAGACAACTACAAGCTTTGCTATCTGTATGTGAACTGAATAACATGTACAGTGACCAGTCACCAACAACTTTGAAAGCAGAGACATGACTGGCCACTGATCATGATGTTCATCTGTTATTTATGTAGTGATTCGTGGACTGAAGTGCTAGAGCTAGCAGGTGAAATTTGTATTTTATGCAATTACTCATAGTTAATATACTGTAGTCATTGAAATTTGAACCCCGGGTTGGGATTGGTGTTATGTAACTAAACCATGTTAACTGAAATTTATGGATGTCGGAACCATTCAAAGAAAGGATTGTCTGTATATTTTTATACTTGAAAAAATTTTATTAGCCATCTGTTAAACTTCTCTGCAACAAAAATGTACATAAATAACAATTTTAACTGTTTTATGGCCTTGATTCTTAAGTAGTAAAAAAATTCTGGGCTAATTAACATTACAATTATAATGTATCAAACAATATTTTTGATCAAAAGTAAAAATTTATCAAAAATTATTTCAGTGTGATGAATTGGGTTATTTTTATTTAGACCATAAATCTTTGGCGGAGTATTGCTTACTTCTGGAATGAGAGTTTAGGATCAATGATATTCATTTTTAATTTCTATAGATATAATCCCTGAGAAAATATGTCACAGAGACTAGTAGATGGGAATGAGAGAAATTCTATTATAACAGTGCCACCCATTTCATGGACTCTAAGTTATTTGTCAAAAATGCTCTTTGACTTTTATTGAGAACAAGGAATTAGAAACCTTCTGACTTGCAAAAGTACTTGTAGTTTAGTTATTAGAATGTTCACTTTCTTATTTTCCAAAAAGCATACAAAAAGGCATTGCCAAGACATATCAGCTCCAGGGCAGCCCCCATACACCTGTGCTGGTTGTGTACTGTGTAACTCCTGAGGACAGTGTTCACATTATACTCTACTTGAGTGGAAAGAGCTGGAATTGTGCAGTATACAACTTACACAGCTATTATGTTGTGGTCTTATAACTTATACCTACTTTTTTTTTACTTGGCAGCAACTTGTTTAATTCAGTATGAAATGAAGTATACAAAATTTCCTGTATATACTCACCATTTACACACATTGATAATGATATCACAATTACCATATCAAACATTTAATGACATAGCACTACTTAGTGGAAAGATGTACTAATAAGGTAAAAACAATAAATAAAATTATTTTTAGACCAAGAGTCTTTTGAAAAAAGTGTGATGTCAAATGGCATCCAACTCCATGCCAAGCTTCATATCTGCCAAGAGTCATTTTTGTCTCATCTCCATGGTAGTTCTTTATTTCCTTAAGACTTGGAGTCACAGATGACACATTTGTTATCTTGAACAGAGTTATTAATTTATTTAACTTATGAATGCTAATTATATGTTTCTGAGTGTATCAAATCTATTAGCATTTGCAATGGTCTTTTTGATAAAACATGTGATAAAGAGGAACTGCTGGCAGTACCCTTTAGGATCTGCTCTTCTCTTGGCAAGTTGAAGCAGTCTAATATATACTCATAGATACTTTTCTTGGTCTTTTTTTATTGACATATAATTGGCATAGAACTGATATACACTTTTAAGCAGTAACTCACAATGAGGGAACATCAGGCAATGGAAGCAAAGTTTTAAGTGGTCTATGCAGCAATATAAAATAACTGCACAAATGACAATAGTAATTCTATTATTCAAGAATCACTTATCACTATAATTACAGTTAACTATAAAGTTCATAATTTTTAAAAGAAATATTAAGATGCTAATTTCCAAATTGAGATTGTGATAGAGAATTGTGTAAATATGCTTTCATTATAATAACAAGCCATGTCCTGAGTGCTTTTACATTCGTAATTTTATCTTTCCAATAACTTTATTCAAGGTTTAGAAAGTATTGATATTTTCTGTTTTACAAATCATAAAACTAGGATCTGAGAAGGTTAGTAACTTGTTTAAGGTTACATATTAGATTAATGGCAGAGATAAACCTTAAGGCTGAAACTAAATTTCATTTACTTCTCTACTAAACTGTTTACCAGATGTTGGGGGTATTAAACCTTTTGTTTTTCTTCCATTTTTGGTCCGACATACATTCTTCTGTGCAAAAAAATCACTTGATGCCCTTGAATAAAATACAGATTTCTAGGTCTTCAGCCCAGAGAAGTCTAGATGGTGGTGCTGTATAACCAGCACCCCACATCATTCAATTGAGATGGTCTGACATGTGGAATTAAACTAACACCACCTAAATGAGAGCAAACATGCTGTTTATTCAAATTCTGCTGTAGCAGAGAGTCAGCCACTATGGCTTACCTTTGGCAGAGGCTCAAAGGCAGGCAGGGGAGTGGGAAAGCTTTATGTAAAAGTAAAAAAAAAAAAAAGAGAGAAGGTCTCAGGTGTGCTCTGATTGGCGGTTGCTGGCCTGGGAAAGCTAGAGGCCAACTACTAGAAGCAGAGAGTATTTTATGTGATTGGTTTAGGGAGCGTATTTGGCTTTCTCTCGTTGGTCCTGAGTGGGAAGTAGGGGTAAAAAGATGGAAGTTGGCAATCTTGACCAGTCCTGTTCTGGTCCAATTACTTCAGACGTTGTGGTTTGTCTTCTGGGCTGTTTATATGGTTCAGTATTCTGTTGTCATATACAGTCCAACATTGTCCATTTGCATCTTTTAGACCATACTCTGAGAAACACGCTGGGCCTCTGGTGTTCCTTTAATACTGGTCGCCTTCCTTAAGATGGCTAGACTCTAAGCTCCACGAGAGCTATGGACCATCTTTTACCCCCCTATTACAAGCCTAGCCATATCGGGCACTCAATAAAATCTTGCAAATAAATAAATGAATGAGAAATGAAAATGTGATATTGGCTTTTTTTGGGGGGGGGGGAACAAGAAAATGAACTTTCTGGTGTAGCACATGGACGTATGATTGGATGGGCTGTCACCAGGAAGACTGGAGGCTGCTCCTTCCAGCTGCTCTGCTCTAAAACGGTAACCTGAATCTCTGGCCCTGCTGCTCCCTGTTTTTCTCAAAGCTTCCAGGTTAACCCATAGTGTGCAAATCAGCCCTGGCGGCTCCCTCCTGCGTGCATTGCTGGGGGGCGGGATGGCGTTCGTGAGAAAGCGGCAGCTACCTCAAGCATTTCGAAAACAACCTTAACCCCTTACCTTTAGGTTTGCTGCCTTCTCTTCACGCTGTCCTCTTTACTTCTACCCCTACATTAGGGCCGGGCCTGGTGAGAGCTACTGGAAGAAGGGTAAAGGGCAACCCACTCTCAGCCCCTGTATGTGCTCTTAACTCAGGACTTAAGAGTTTGTCTAGAGAGAAAATGCTTGATGTGTGTGTGTGTGCGTGACAGAAAGACACCAGGAGAGGAGAAAGCTAGCGGCGCCGACGGTCTCCGCAAGGAAACCGTCCCACCAGCTGCGGGGGGCACCGCCCCCGAGGGGTTGCAGCCCGGAGCCCGCCCACCCTGCCCCCAGCACGGCCCCGCCACCCGGGAGTTCCCGCGAGTGGCCCCGCGCCCAGGCCGGGCGGGGGGCTGTTTGCACGGAGGCGGGAAGCAGCCGGAGCACCAAAATAGTTGCCGCTTGTGGGCTGGAGCTGCACTAGCAGGCAGCCTCCGCCGCGCCTCTTCCAAAGATGGTCAGAGGGTCCGGAGGCGCTCCCGCCCCTGCTCGCCGCTAGCCCGCCGGCCAGCACTGCGTCCCGGAGCTGCCACAGGAGGTAGGTGCGGTACGGACCAGCCGCCCGAGGCCAGCGGGCGGGGAGCGAGCGGGACCGGGAGTGGGAGAGCGAGGCCGCGCCGTCTCCCAAGCCCGCCCGATTGCCGAGG
>NW_011888783.1:19291593-19313265 GCF_000151845.1 Pteropus vampyrus | reverse complement strand
GGGGCGGGACGGTCTGCGGGCGGGAGCGCGGGCCCGCGGCCCAGGCGCGGGGCGTGCGGAAACCCCTGCGGCACCGCGGGGGAGGGGGTGCGGGGCTGGAAGTCTTCAGCAGAAAGGCACGAGGTTTCCTTTTCTGAGATTTTTTCTTGTCCCATTATATTTCGATCATCCCTCTCTTGGCATCTCGAAGCAACTTGAAAGGGGAAACGGAGCTAGCGAAAAGGGTTGAATTGGGGCCGAACCGAGACGGCCAAGAGCCGGCCTCGAGTGGGGTGACCCGTTGGACACTAGGTTTGCCAAGAGTGGGATGTCTGTCGGACCGCCAGCTCCGGGCAGACTGTGGAGACCGGATTGTTGGGGTAGCAAATCAATATTTCTTCTAGAAAGGACTACTGAAAAATGCGGGAGCTTCATTTCAGGCTCCGAGTTACAGTAAATTTAAATTGACCATCATACAGTTAGGAAATAAGTCCATCCACATTTTGCATTTGTTACTTAGAATGTTGAACTTGGTCTAGTTTGGGAGTATATTTGATGCTAATCAGTCATTATAATGATTGGAATATGTAACGTTGATTATTTGAGGTAATATGCAAAATCGAAAACACGTTTTCATTGTTTCATGTTGCAGCCATGGCTCTAAAAGGACAAGAAGATTATATTTACCTTTTCAAGGATTTAACACATCCAGTGGATTTTCTGAATGCATTCAGAACATTTTACTTGGATGGATTATTTACTGATATTACCCTTCAGTGTCCTTCAGGCATAATCTTCCATTGTCACCGAGCTGTTTTAGCTGCTTGCAGCAATTATTTTAAGGCAATGTTCACAGCTGACATGAAAGAAAAATTTAAAAATAAAATAAAAATCTCTGGTATTCACCATGATATTTTGGAAGGCCTCGTAAATTATGCATACACTTCCCAAATTGAAATAACTAAAAGAAATGTTCAAAGCCTGCTTGAAGCAGCAGATCTGCTACAGTTCCTTTCAGTGAAGAAAGCTTGTGAGCAGTTTTTGGTAAGGCACCTGGATATTGATAATTGTATTGGAATGCACTCCTTTGCAGAATTTCATGTGTGTCCAGAATTAGAGAAGGAATCTCGAAGAATTCTATGTTCAAGGTTCAAGGAAGTATGGCAACAAGAAGAATTTCTGGAAATCAGCCTTGAAAAGTTTCTCTTTATCTTGTCCAGAAAGAATCTCAGTGTTTGGAAAGAAGAAGCCATCATAGAGCCAGTTATTAAGTGGACTGCTCATGATGTAGAAAATCGAATTGAATGCCTATATAATCTACTAAGCTATATCAACATAGATATAGATCCAGTGTATTTAAAAACAGCTTTAGGCCTTCGAAGAAGCTGCCTACTAACTGAAAATAAGATACGGTCTCTAATATACAATGCTTTGAATCCCATGCACAAAGAGATTTCCCAGAGGTCCACAGCCACGATGTATATCATTGGAGGCTATTACTGGCATCCCTTATCAGAAGTTCACATATGGGATCCTTTGACAAATGTTTGGATTCAGGGAGCAGAAATACCAGATTATACTAGGGAGAGCTATGGTGTTACATGTTTGGGACCCAACATTTATGTAACGGGGGGTTACAGGACGGATAACATAGAAGCTCTTGACACAGTGTGGATCTATAACAGTGAAAGTGATGAATGGACGGAAGGTTTGCCAATGCTCAACGCCAGGTATTACCACTGTGCAGTCACCTTGGGAGGCTGTGTCTATGCTTTAGGCGGTTACAGAAAAGGGGCTCCGGCAGAAGAGGCCGAGTTCTATGATCCATTAAAAGAGAAATGGATTCCTATTGCAAACATGATTAAAGGTAAGTGTGCAGATTATGTTCATTCTATATTTTTGACATGTTTGAGGTTAGGCAATAATCTTGCTTCTCTTGCAGATAACTTTAAAAAGAATTTATCATTTGGAATGCTACCTAGGAACTATAGTGGATTATATAAATAATATTGTTCCAAGTAAAAACCTAATATAGCAGTCTCCAATTTGTTTGAGAGTTACGTGCTTACAGTACGCTACCCAGACTAGAAAAGAAATACTTATATTAGAAACCATTATAATTCATTCTACTTACTCTATAGCCTGTTTTGAGGCTGTATCTTGATTTGAGTCTTAGAATGTATATCTAAGTCAAGGGCTAAATAGAGAAAAAGGTGGGTAGTTTTATTAGTTTGTGTTTATTTATTTATTTATTTTGGCTTTCTCTCAAAATTGAACCCGTTATTTTCCTTTTAGTCTGCTTTTTCTTCTCATCAGCTGATCATCTCTCTGTTGAAAGGTCTTTCATTAAATCCTTGAACGGTTTGGTCTCTCAAAAAATGGAGACAAATAGCCTCTGCTTTTTTGATTCAAGTCTTGTCTCATAAGGTCAAAGAGAGGGGCAGATTCCATACCCTCCCTTATGTGGCCCACAGAGCCAGGCACACTCTTAGTCTCAATATCTGTCTGATAAACACTGTATTTTCTACTGTTTGGTACAAGATTAGCCTTGCTCTCCTTCCTTTCTCCCATTGGAAAACAAAAAAAGTGAAACTGGAATTGTATTTAATTACATTTATTCATTGGTGCTGGGTTGTTGCACAGAAACAACTGGTAGGTTGTTAACAGATTTGTGTGATTTTATCCCAACTGTTTCTTCCCAGGCCTTTCTGTTTCTTTTTTTAACACTAACGAGGGTGTGGGAATCTGACCTGGTCTGGGAATCTGACCTGGTGTGATCCTTGGATGACAAGCAGGAAGCCTGAGAGGCAGAATGGTCTTGTGATCAGGCACACTGCTTCTGAAGCCAAACTGCCTGGGTCCAAATCCCGACTTCCACTTACTTGCTGGTGAGCTTGGGCAAATTGTTTAATCTCCCTGTGCCCCAGTTTTGCCATCTGTACAATGGGGGTGACAACATTACATAGCTTAGAGTTTTTGAGAAGATTAATTTATGCATATGAAGTGCTTAGAACAGTGTCTAGCACAGAGTAAGCACTCAGTAAGTATTAGGCATTCTTGTCATGAACATCTTTGAGGACAAGTCAGCTTTGTTAGGACAGAAGTATCTTTCATATTAAATTATGACCATTCTCTTGCATGCCCAAAGGTTTAGCAGTGGTTGGCTGGGTAGGAGAAGGTGGCTTAAAACCCAGTGGTATTGCTGCTCTGATTTTTGACTGCCTGAGCATGACCCCCACTTGCTGATTTTCAGTCCTCTCTCCAAGTGGTTCTGAATGTCCTGTCCGACTCTTCTACAGAAGAAACAAGGACATTGCAAATATTTTAGCAGCTATTATAAACTTGGATACACTTCTCCCTCTGTTTCTTAATGATGAGGTAACAGTTTTGATGGTTTCGAGTTCACAGTATATTTCTTTGAGGATAGAAATTTATTTATGGAAATTTTATTAAATCGTTCGAAACAATGCTTGCTGAAAAGAAAATATTGCAATGGTGTATCCACCATGAAAGAAAGCCATATTTGTACTTGACTCAGCCTTGAGTGGACTGGGAGACCCTCATTTGCCAAAGTTCTCCCCCACCTACAAGCTGGATCTGAAATTCCAAAGTTTCATCCTTTTAACTTGAAGGTTTGATTCCGGGTTATGCCTAACCACCCTATTCCTGGTTATGCTTAATGTTATTCCAGGGAAGGATAACAGTTTGTCAGTTATGCAGTTTTGGCTAGTACTGGTTCTGATGATCACACTCATGCTGAACTTTTAGTTTCCCATTTTCTGTAGAAAGGATAACATTATTTTCCCCAGATTCTTTTATTTTATAGTCTTGAAGTGAACTAGCAGCTTTCCCTGGTAATGAGAACTTAAATTGGGTAGAGTCGAATTTCAAATTCATTTCCTTTTTTGGTTTAGGGAGGTACAGAGAAGAAATAAATAATTGGCTGTTTAGAAACTCCTAACTTTTTCCCCACTCTTCATAACTGCCCTGCTCATAAATTCACCTTTGTTTTGCAGTAGAAATTAACAAGGAGATGGAACTGCACCCTGCATGTAACAGTGCTAAGTAAAAGTTAATTGAAAGACTAAACTGACATCTCAACTAAAATGAGCGTCATCATCTTTCTTCCTCTCTTCTTGTTCCCCCGCTGAAATCATTTTCTCCTCCTCCTCATTTTTCTTTGTCATCAGCGTTTCCCAGTTTTCTGAGCTCAGGACCTCAGAATCTGGCTTATCTCCAATTAAGTCAGTCATGAAGGCATGTCTGTTTTACCTGTGTCTCTTGCCTCAGTGCCCTTCCCTCTATACCCAAGGCCCCTTCTAACTCAAGCCCTTAACACTTTGCATCTGGACCGGTTCTTCTTTTCTATGTTTGTAATCCCTCCCTTTGTTTAAACACATTTAAAATCCTGCTGAATTAAATCCAAATATCTTAGTTGGGCGTCAGGATCCTTTGCCATGTGGCTTCAACTTACCATGCCACAAGACAACCCCAGGTGTGCCACCTCCCCTTCCTTGGTGCCAGAATCAAAATATTGCCCAATAAGCCTTTGCACTTGCCTTGCATTCACTTAGAATGGCTTCTTCTCACTTCTCCCTGCCAAAGCCCTACCTACTAAGACCCAGGTCAAATTTTTCTCCTCCTGCCATAACTTCCCAAAGTCAAAAGCAATGTCTCCTTGCTGGGAACATCCACAGTTAGTTCTGTACCCTGTATTCTAATTTGTACAATTGTCTCGCCCTCTTTTAAAAGAGTGCAAGGAGACTTCCTTTTTCATTCTTCTATCCTTCATAGTACCTAGCACAATGCCTTACATCTACTATAAATAATGACAAAAACAATACAATACTCATTGCAAAGAAGAATGAAAGATCAATCTGAAGGTATGATTTTAATTAATACACAGGTGTAGGAAATGCTACTGCCTGTGTTTTACATGAGGTTATCTACGTCATTGGTGGACACTGTGGCTACAGAGGAAGCTGCACCTATGACAAGGTCCAGAGCTACAATTCCGATATCAACGAATGGAGCCTCATCACTTCCAGTCCACATCCAGGTAACAAAGTGCTGTCTCAGTAGTACATGTTCTGATACAGCTTATCAATATAAGAGATGGCTGAAATGGGCTAGAAATAGAAAATGTTAAATTTCCATACAGCATCAGGCTTCCAAGTGGGTATAGTTAAAAGGTTCAAAATATTCTTATTTCCATGTAGCAATAATCACAACTTAGATTATACAGATTTATAGAGGATATCTGAAAATACTTTCCCTCTGGTCTTTATATGACATACATTTTAAGCCTGTGTGGCTAAGAGTAGTAGTTTCTTTTCAAAATTTTTTCACTTACATATGTTAATTTGTTTCCTATTCTTTTGTTATGTGCTTTCTTTCATTACATGCATTATATAAAACACAATTTTTATAGATAGTTGAAAAGCACTAGTCTATCAAATAGTTGAGAAGGGTACCTGTTGATTCATTTCAACAGGAGATAGTTTCTTCTTTTAGAAGCATGCTCTTTCTGGGTTTCAATAACTATTAAGCACTCACTCCTATGACATGCAGAGCTTTATGTTGTCCTTACTTTAACAATCATAAAGGAGATGTGTTGTCTGCCCAGAGGAATGGCCTGCCTTCTGTGGTGTCTCTTGTGCTTTGACTTGTCTCTTTGTGAAGAGCTCAGGGGAAGCTTAAGCAATAGCCCGTTACAGTTACGCCTTACATTTAAGTTTTTTTCATTAGGAGAGATTCATATCGCCAAATCAATATACTACTTTCAATCTTTTTCGATACAGCATCGGGCTTCCAAGTGGGTTATTGGAGAGCATAATTGAAATTCATAAGCCTAAACCGTCTAAGAGAAATAGTAACAGCAACCTTCTTGAGCACTTTCATAGGTCAGATATTACTAAGCACTTTGCATGTAATATTACCTTAAATTCTAACTATGTGTGAGTGAATATTGTTTACCTCTTTTGCTTATTTGGAAATGGAGGCCTCAAAAGGATAAGTAGCCTTGCCCAAAGTTTGGAAGTGATGGACCAGGTTCAGTCCAGGCAGTCTGACTGCATAACCTGCGCCGTAACCACTACACAATCTGCCTCTCCTTAAGAAAGCAGGCTCTCCTGCTTTTGACCAGTACAGCTACTAACACCCATACCTCATATATGCTATCTCACAGTTTAGGTAGAGCACACCTGAATCTGGTGCTGCATCTCCATATGCCATGGGCTTTACCTAAGACACTTCACTGCAGGCTGTCCTGGCCCTGAAGAGATCATGGTATGGTAGCCTCTGTCTTCTAGTATCCCAGATATATTGTCCCAGACTCCTCACCACTTTCCATTATGACCAATGAAGTTATAAGGGAAGTAATAATAACAGCTCCTATTGAGTAGTCGTTAACATTTATTCAGTAAATATGTGCCAAGCACTAACTGTTCCAGTAATTTTACATGTATTACTCTATTTAATCCTTACAGTAATTCTGTGAGCTAGGTGCTACTGTTATCTCATTTATCATCTCTATTATCCGAGGCACAGAGTAAATAAATTGCCCAAGGTCAGCCAGCTAGTGCTTGTTAGAGGCGAGGTTCAAATCCAGGCAGTCTGGCTGGGAGCAACATGCTGTTAACAACTACATTGTTACCTCATTTGATCCTCATGTTAACCATATGAGTTAGATATTACTAGACTTATCTTTACAGAGAAAATCTAGTACTTGAAAAGTCAGATTAACAAATGAGAAGGCAGTTATTTACATTTACGCATTTAATATATATTTCATAAAAGGGTTCTTTTAAAAATAAATGTCCCATAGCATATTTAAGTTGTATATAACTTAACTACTTGAAAGTCTAAACGGCAGTAAGACTTAAACCAAAGTGTGAAAAGCCATGGAAAATTGAAAAATCAATCAAAAATAAATATAGTATAAATCAGTGGGAATCTATAATTCCATTTGTAAAGTTTTGATTTTCCTTGGACTTTTTCCTGAAGTAATACAAGAAACTAAGCTATCAAATTAGGACCATTCATGGTATGTTTTGTTTGGCTCTTATGTTATTTAAAATATTTTTTAACTGGGTTGTTACCAATGTTTAAAATTCAGGAGATTTCAAATAAAAATTGTGATATCTGGCCTTTGGAAGATCTGGCAACCTTGGACCATGACAGCAGTCACTGGGACCAAGTAGTGACTGTTCCCTCTAAATGAGCCATGTAGCCTCTATGTCAGCCACAGCTTCACCCATTCTCATCATATCACAGACCTCAGGGGCCTTGCTGTTGTTTTTCTTACCCCTGGTCTGCTTCACTCAGCTCAGTCTATCTCCTTAGCTCATAGGGGCATTTGGATCTATAGCTTCTGAAGTATAGCAAGATATGCTTCATAGGCATTTTAGGAGCACCTCCTGAGGAACGTAAAATGTTAGTCTTGGGCCTCTCTTATAGATTAGACTGCAAGGAAATTACTATTATTTTTAAAATGTAATATAAATGTTATCTCTTTTCTTAATGCCTTTAAGGGCAGTAGCTTTGTATAGTTGAAAAACAGGGGATTATAATTCTATTAAATTGAAGATAACATTTACTGAGACCTTACCTTGGGAAAGATATCATTCTAGTTATTATGTAAGATGATTAAGAGCTCATTTCTATTGCCACAGGAACTCAGAATCTAGTAGCAAATATACGTTCATATCAAGAATACAAAACAGTTTTTTACAAATGAGTCCTTTTGAGGGTAGAGAGAGCTTGAGTCTAAATAAGGGAAATCTAACAATGTCAGAAGCTTCCAAGAGTAGGTTGTTATGATTTAGGCCTTTTTAAGAATGGTTGCAATTAAGGAAGGTAGTTTTCGAAAAAGGGTTTTCTGGCAGAAAGTTAGCCAGTGAAGAAAGCCAGAAGAGAAAGTTCCAGGTTTATTCCAGCACCCAAGAGTAGATAGATGTACATGAATGAGATGTAGGAGGGAGAATGAGAGATTGGATGGAAGAGTTTAATTGAGGAGTATGTCATGGAGGGTTTTAAATGGCAGTCGGGAGAATTTTAAAAATGAACCGTGAAAGGTTTCAGAACAAGAAGATTGATTGTGGTCAGTTTTAGTTTTAAGAGGAGCTCTCCTTTTAGACAGATTGGAAGAAAGACAGCAGGGAGAGCTGCTAAAACTATTGGTAATAAACCAGGCGGGAAATACTGAAAGCCTGAAGTGGTAGGAGTAGAAAACGGGCAGACCTGAGGAATGCTATAGATTCAGCATTGAATTGGTAGCTGCCTGACTGATTAGATATAGGAGATGAGGGAGAGAAAGGAATTGACAGTCATTCCAGGGTCTCTGGCTGGTCGACTGGGAGGATGGGGAACATTGAAGGAGCAGCCAATAGGAAGGGAGAGGTGGATTGATGATGAACTCGGTTTTGTAGTTAAATGAAACACTAGTTCGATCACCCAGAAGAGCTGCCCAGTGAGCCATGGGAAATGTTGGTCTACAGCTCAGGAGGAAGAGTGTGGCTAAATGTAGAGATCTGGGAGTCGTTTGCTTGGAGACGATGGCAGTGGGCGTGGGGATGAATGAGACGCCTTCAGAGGGTGAGGCCAACAGTACAACTATAGGCAGAATCTTGGGAAACAGCCTTAGTTAAGGGATGTGCTGAGGAAGAAGAGTGAATAAAGAACAGGGAAGAAGCAGTGATTAAGGAGAAAAACCTGTGGAGAGCTGTGTCAAGTGGGGAGAGAGCTCTCTCCCGGCTCTCCTGTTTATCTACTTGCCTAATCTTAGGCAGTGACTTAAGCTCTCGGGTCTTACTTCCAGTGAAATAAGGAGTTAAATTAGATACAGGTCTCTTCAGTGAGAAAATTCTTTGGTAAAAAATTTTAAATCATTCAACAGATATTGAATACCTGAAAATATTGTGGATGTCTCTGAATTTCTGCATGGCTTTGTTCATATCACTCATGTAACACTGAATACAGACTGCTGTGTAATTTATAGTGAATATTTGTGCGTAAACTCTGAGCTATGACAAATGGTGCCATTTCCATGCTTAGAATGAAAACGTTCATTCATTCATTTGTCCAAGTTATTTGCTCAGTGCTTCCTACATGCTGTGTACGATTTGAGGAGCTCAGCAAACAAGACACAGTCCCTTACTTAACCACAGTAGCTTTGTAGAGTGACCAGCAAGAAAAAAAGGCAGCTACAGCTGAGGAAGAAAACATTTCATCAACAATAACATAACATTATGTTGTATTTACCTAATGGGAAAAACTATCAGGAATCACTTTGTTTTAAACGTTTTTACTGCTGTAGGAACATTGAGATACCTCTCTTAACATAAGAATTACATATGCAGGATTTTTTGTAAACTTTGAATAATTTAAGAAAAGCCTAGTAAATCACTTACATCAACTGATAAAATTTTTGAATCATCATTAATTTTCACAATAACCATTTGATGGAATGATTTATGTAATTTATATAAACTATTTCACAAGTACTTAAAACAACTAAATCCTGTGAAAAATTCTACATGTCTGTAACTGGAAAGTAATAACTAGGTTTTTCAGAGGTGGGATAAATCTTATTTTCTTGGATGTCAGAAACTTGAGAACAACAGTACGTGGGCTCAACGTGAAAGTGCATATCTACTGAGACTTTTTCTTAGCCTTCAAAACCTAAATAACAAGAATTTTACTGATAAAATTTGTCTTCCATTCTGAAAAGGGAAATCACATTTCTGATTGTACAGTCTCTCTTTCTAAAGAGGGATTTATAAGCTTTTTTTCCACAAAATAATAGGAGCACATATTTGGACACAGAGGGCACATTTGTTTGTTGTTTCAACAAACATTCATTGAGTCCTTACAAGGCGCCAGACCCTTGTCATTCTCCAGTTGGGACTGGAGCAGTAGGCAGGACACGGTTCCTGCACTGTTAGAAGGGAGAGTGAGACAGTAAATAAGAAACATACCAGATAATGAGAAGTGGAGGGAATTCAAATAAGGGGATGTGGTAGAGATGCCTGAGTTGGCCGCTTCAGGATGGATGGTCAAGGAAGGCCCCTCAGAGGTCGTGACGGTAAGATGAGACCTCAACGGCAAGAAGGAGGCAGCCGTGCAAACACCTGGGAAAAGAAGAGACCTCTAAGTAGAAGGAATTGAAGTTGCAAAAGACCATGGTGCTTTGAAGAGTCAGCAGATTTGGATGTGGAGGGAGAGAGAAATAAAATGGGAAAAATTAAAACAACCTGGAAGGCCGATACCTAAAGGCAGACTCCAGCCCCAGGACCCAAACCTCATACAGTAGCTCTCTGCCTTTGGGCACCATTCACAGCTTCTTAAGATGATAGGCTGTAGTTCCCCACTACTCTGGTTGTGCGTTTTTCTAACTTCTTGTGTCTTTAACTTGACCAGCAGTGTGAGAGAGGCAATCAAAGCAATCTATGTGGCACCTGTGGCAACAGACACTACAGGTTGCCTGCCATTGGGAACAGGGATAGCTGCTAAGACCTGAAGGAACCTACACCAATTACCTAGAATGTCTTAATGTCAGAGGGACTCCCCTGCTGCCATCTTTTATACATAGGTGTAGAATAAAAGGTTTCCATGCTGGGAAATTCCCAGCAGGATAGTGGTCTGAGGATGAGTTCCCTTCCGGCAACCTGACAGCTTAATGATGACCTGAGAGAAAATGGCAAGAGCAGGTCATCTGAATCAAGCGATAAGAAGTGGATTTTAAGACTTAGTGTTTCAGTAATGTGTGCTGGAATCAAAATGTCTCTATTTTTGTATGCTACATTGTAAAAGATTATTACATCACCACCTTAAGATGTCTTTTGTTTGTTATCCTAATTAAATTTGCATTTTTCTTTATAATAGAATATGGATTGTGTTCAGTTCCATTTGAAAGTAAGCTTTATCTAGTTGGTGGACAAACTACAATCACGGAATGCTATGACCCTGAACAAAATGAATGGAGAGAGATAGCTTCCATGATGGAAAGGAGGATGGAGTGTGGTGCCGTCATCATGAATGGATGTATTTATGTCACTGGGGGATATTCTTACTCTAAAGGAACGTATCTTCAGAGCATTGAAAAATATGATCCAGATCTTAATAAGTGGGAAATAGTGGGGAATCTTCCAAGTGCCATGCGATCACATGGATGCGTCTGTGTGTATAATGTCTAATTGAATCCATAGAAGTAACCAAGTAATCACTGTTTCAGGTGTAATAAAAAAACACAGAGTTTGGAGTCCATTGCTTGTTCTTGTGGCCTGGCACATAGGTAAATTCTCATTCCTAACCCCTGCTCCAACACCCCTGCCCAGTGATTAATGGTCAAGAAAAATCTTATGTATATTTACAGTTGAATCAGTGAAGTTAACACCTATAATCTCTGCTTTTCAAAGGCTATATGGAATGTTGGATAGTTTGTAGAAGGTAAAATGCCTTTGCAGTGAATTTTTTCTCCTGGTAGCATGAACACTGGGTATAGGTCAAAACTATTTTTTGGAACAAAATGTCCTTTATGACTCTGTAATGTAATAGACAGTGCACATTAAAGGTTCCATTTAGCTAGTCAAGAATTTAAAGTTTAAGGAGGGAATCTTCTCTACCTCTACAAGATCAACACTTTAAAAGAAAGATTTTTTTTCCTTTGTTGTATGTATAATTTATTGTTATTCTTTATTTACTGACTACCAGAGATATACAGATACTGTGCAAAGGTCAATTACTATTCGGAGTTTACAAACTAAAAGAATGGCAAATCTGAAAAGTTGCAGAGAAAATAGTCAAATATTTGTTGATGCTGAGATATTTTTAATTAACAGCTTTGATGTAAATTACTAGATTAGGTATCTTTAGTTTTAGCATGTTAGAAAATCAACTTTAGTCTTAAATATTAACACATGTCTACATGGAAAATTGAATTTTAGAGCCAGAAAGCATGTAGAACAGTTGTGATTATATAAAATACCTCGATGAAAGAAATTTGCATTCATTTTCCAGCTCTGCAACTAACTAGATTTTGTGACTTGGATTGAGTCGCTTAATCTCTCCCCAAGTAGAGCTTCCCAACCCATGCACACTGGCACTTTGGGTCATAGTTTTGCCTAGATATGGATCCTTATAACCTTCGAGGCAGCCAGAGGTGACATGGATAGCTGGAGCTGCTGGGCCATAAACACCCTTTTCCATTTTCCACATTAGTGCCATAACTTCAGAAAAGTTGAGAAGCATTAAGTTAACTCATCTAAACTTTTACTACTCCATTAGACTATCTATCCACACTCTTCTTTTTTTTTAAGGGACAGTCGTTATTTTAACTTTAAATACAGACGTTTAAAATTACCTCTTTTGTTTTTTTAATTTTAGAAAGAAACTGTTTAATGTATTTCATATGGCATTTTAAGCAGATTGAACCCTTTGGGATTGCAACATGGTACTACATAGAAAGAGCCATAAAAATGACCATATCTTTGCCCATAAACTCTACTCCTAGATTTGTAACCTAAAGAATAATATAAAAATGAAACAAACCATAAAAAAGGTAAATGCATGAGGATGTTTATGTCTGCATTATTTATAATAGCATTAAATTGGAAATAAGCTACATGTCAAAGAAGAAAGTGGGCTAATAAAAATAGTAAAGTATTATATTGCCATTAAAATAATTATTTGGAAGACTAGAAACGAATGTGTTTGTGATATAAGTAAAATAAGCACAATATAAAATAGTATGCACAGTATGATTTTGTGACTGTAAAATCTATGCATGTGGAAGGTAATATGCAAAACAAAATCATTGTGTTAGTGTAGGGGGATATGGAATGATTTTTAATTTATTTGAATGTTTTTCTTTAATACTATGTATTTTCAATAAAAAATAAATAAATTACTGTTTATGTGGTACAACTGCTTGAATTTGGGCCAGTTGAGTTGACAGTCTGAATTAGTGAAACAACTGAATTATAGACTACTTGAGTCTATGATTGAATTACAGACTATTTTATTGCTCTCAGGAACATTTAGCAGTTAATGCTAGATCAATAATAGGTTGCCTTGTGTGCTTTTGAGATCTGTTTTATGGAATGGATGAGAATAGTTGTACTCATCTTCCCCTCCTTTTGGCTTACATAAGTCCTATGAAATTCTGACTCAAGTCCACCCTGTGGGAATTCTTTCCTGACTTTCAGCCACAATAAACTCCCACTGTCACATTTATATATGCATAGCATGTCTCCTGGCTAGTTTTGAGGTCATGGATCACATCTTAGTATTCTCAAGGTCTGGTCTCACATTTTGTTTGTATATCCTTTTTTTGAAGGATGATAGTATTGATGATTTTTACTGAAAAGCATTTCAGAGGTGCTTTAAAAATCTTGAAAATCACTTCTGGTCTGAGGTGTTTTATTTGCAGCGCCTATATTCTATAAATTCTCTTTTGCTATTTGTGCACTCAAGATTAAGGAAGGTAAACTTTTCTGTCAGAATTACCCCCAGTTCCAAATCACTGTATTATAAATGAAAAATATTTTACTATAATTGAGTGCAAGCCATTGCTTTGGGAAGGCAAGCACTATTTTATAAAATAATTAAAATTGTGGAGATGATTTTAAGCATGACTTAAGAGGACTCTATCTGAAGTTTTTAAGTTGCGTTTCTCACAAGGTTTTAGTTTTTATCTTGAACTGAAATAGAATCAACATCGAGGGTACATGCTTAAAGGCACATTAGACTTTGTTTTCACATTCATGTAAATATACGCTGTATTACAGACTGAATGCTGGTGTCCCCCAAAATTGATAGGTTCAAGCCTTTACCTCAAATGTGACTATTTGGAGATAGGCCCATGTGGAAGTAATTAAGGCTAAAGGCGGTCATAAAGGTAGGGCCCTCATCCTGTTGGATTAGAATCCTTATAAGAGCAGAGAGCTTTCTCTCTCCCCAGCACTGTGTACTTAATAGGGAGAGATGAGCCAATTGTCATACCCATCAGCCCTTACCACCTTTGTTCACCACCATTTATAAGGCTGCTGGATATGTGTAATCTGGGATCATTTGGCAAAGCCTGCCGGACACTGAAACTTGCTAAATACATCTTTAATTATACATCTAGAAACTTTCTAGTTCTTTCATGGACAGATGTTTTTATTTTCAAAGTTCTGGCCAGAAATCCGAAATCCAGGTATCTGCAGGACTGCTTTCCCTCTGGTGTCTTTTGGGGAAAATTCAGCCTTTTCCATTCTATGGTAGCTGTCATCATTTCTTAATTTATAGCCACAAGCACTCATCTCTACCTCCCTGTTCAGATTGTCTCTTCTGTCTGTGTCAAACCTCCTTCTGCCTAACTCTTTATGAGGACATTTGTAATTAGATTTAGGGCCCAACTGGATAATCCAGGATGATTTCCTCATCTCAAAATCTTTCATTACATCTGGAAAAAAGACTATTTTTCCAATTAAGGTAACTTTCACCATCCCAGAGAGTAAGATGTCATATTTTCGGAGGGGCCACCATTCCACGCACTACATCACCCAAATGTAAATCCCTACACACTGTATTTGGCTTTGCCTTTATTTTGTCTTTTGGATCTCTTAATCTATAAATGCCTCTTCTATATCATCTTTTTTAACCTCTTGCAATTTGTTTGTTGAGGAAGCTAGATCATTTATCCTGGTTACCCAAAGTTGGGATTATACTGATTGTGTGGCTATTGTGTAGTTTAGCATGTACCTCTGTCCTCTATGTTTTCTATAAATTAATAGTTACATCCAGAAGCTTAATTGGATTCAAGTTTGTTTGGGTTTTGTTTTGTTTGTTCGTTTGTTTAAAAACACTTCATAGGTGGTAGTATGTTAGTCAAAAGATACATAATCATATAATCATCTTTCTGATCATAGCAGCCATAGATGCTCAATACCTAAGTCCTTAATTCATTAGGGATTACAAAATGGTGATTTCCAATGCCCTCATCTCTTCTTGGTGTATTTGTTGAAATACGTCTGTAGAGAAGCTTTCTTTCATTTACCAGTTGTTTACCCAGAGGTATAGTTTATATAGGAAAGGCGGTAAAACGCTTGATTCTTATCTTTACGTACCAGTTTGCAAAATAAACCACATCCTTCAAAGGTGATTTATTAGGTTTAGTGAAGTCTTTTAAATCATTATGAACTCTTGGATTTAAATATATTTGGTATTTTTCAGTCCATTGCAGCTACTCTTGCTGATGTTCAGCTTATTTATTCTATCTTGAGCCAGTAGATGCCTCTGCAGACTGCTTTTGATAGTTTTTTATTCTTTATTTGCATTTATTTATTTATTTATTTTCGCTATTTGATATAACAGGATGCTCCTGGCTCATCTTCTACATTTCCCATCTCAAACCTGGAATCAGCCATTTCTCCAAGCAGCTCAGATGTCTTTTAGTGAGAAATGATATTTCAAGACCATAGTCTGGGCGCTAGGGATGCTTACTGGTATTAGATTTCAAGGCCTAGAATTAAAACACATGGAATTAATAACACAAAAGGCAGGAGAAAGGTAATTAGAGTTAAAATTTTTCTAAGGTCCTAGCATTGTCAGGGAAGTGGTAAAAATACAGGGTGTTTACCTAAACTCTTCTAACATTTATTGTCCCTTACCCACAGAAAGTATTCCGATTCTCAAAGTCACCTGGCATAACAGAATTAGATTATCACGTAACTCATTTGCTTTATCCCCCATCTCTCTCACACACCCCCATTCTCAGTAACAATACCAACATGCAGTTTGGGTGTGAATTTTCGATAATTTTTGCCGCGTCCTCTTTCTACCCTACTGCGTGACAAGGTCCAGAGATGGGGACAGAGGCTTCAAGGAATGCATCGTCAAGAATGAGGATGTGGCATGTGTTTAGGGATAATTGGTTTCATAGGAACGATCCTATTAATGGGGAATTTGGGTAGCACAAATTCTAGTAAGTGTAAACGCTGTACAAATGGATTTCCTCAAAATTGGCTCTGAGGAAAACATAGTAAATTCCCTGTGTATGGAATCAGCTCTAGTCACCCTGACGTGTCCAGAATGCGTAAACCCTTTATTTGAACAATTATTAAGAGAAATTCCTTTTGACGCGCCTCTTAAAGATGTTATGAATAAATTATAACAAGCTGAGTTACTAGAACCAGTTTATACTCCTGTTCCCACGCAGTTAGTAGAAAAATTAGTAAAGGATAAGAAATTTACTCATAAGCCTGTGCCTACTATGGAAGGGCCTCCTTTTGTGGCCTACTGGATAAATAGAAAACTCTGGTATCTACCTAGGGGGGCTAATAGTATGAAAAGATTACCTGATCTTCCTTTGCCTTATACCGGAGCTTATAATAACGACAGTATACGTATAGTGAATAAAGATGGAATTCATATGCCTTATAGTAGTTTAAGTTTCATAGAAAGGCTGGCTAGGTCAGGACCTCCTTGGTGCTTAAAAAACAAAGGAACAGAAACTTAGCTTATGAAAGCAGCTTTGTAAAACTGATTTTTATAAATATTTTCCTCATTACTGCACCAAGGAAACTTTTGAACAGCTATGAGAAAGGTTCAGCTTGAACTTTAGATATAGCATAAATCAAATAGCATTTAAAAGATTTCTTCAGGCAGAAAGAAGAACAATGTCTGCCCACAAGCCAATGCTTGCTGTTATGAATACATCTATCTATCACCTTTACTTAAATCGAACTGTATCTTACGTAATAGATATAAGAATTAAAAGTTTAGATTGTTCCATCAGGTAGTTCTATTCTAATGATTGAGAGAAAAATGTACTAGTTAATCATGAATATTAATAATAATATACTCTATAAGATTTTCTGCTTCGCCTAACCACAGAAATTTAACTCCCTGCTACCTTAACTACAAAGTATAATCAAATGCCAAAATAAAAAGTATAAAAGTTGTACTCAAATCACAATAAAACAGAACAGTGTCACACCGCCTCTGAGGTGTGTAGTCGACTGTCTCCCGCGCCGACGCCTTACCCACCTTTGGACCCCTGGATCCTGTCGTGGCTGGACCGCAGCAAATTTTGGACTTCTTCAAAATTCCAAATAGTAGAAGGGAAGGTGAGATTGAACCTGGGACTTTCACATGAAAGGAAAGAATGGTAAGGAATTCCAGCCAGGAACTCTAAACTTACATTAAAAATAAGAAAGTTTTAGAAGATGTTGTTTTTCTTAATTTTTGAAGGTCTTTGAAACACAGTCATTATTTGAGCTTTTTTCTGCTTTTCTAGAAATCATCCAATTTCTAGCATAAAGCATTTATTCTTGGAGGCTCAGCCAAACTTTCATAGGAAGACTTCTAGATAACATTTCCCCCTTGTCGACATGTTAGGAGGACCAATGAACACAAAAGACACATAAAACTCTTTTCCAGTGTTCTAAAGTAAACATAGAAACCCTAAGTTATAATTCTTAAAATGCATCTATTTTTACCTCTGCTTTTGTTTGGAAGGCAAGGTAATGGAGTATATAACCTTTATCTTTTGGACAAGAAGAAATTAAGAAGGTTTGGGCAAGAATTGCACTGTTCGGAAGCCCCATGAGTCTAAGCATTTACTCAGCCTCACAAAAAATCAGGACATACCTGGTTTATGAAATGATTGGAAAGTTTAAACCAAAATTGTCCCCAGTATAAATTATCATTCTCTTGGCCAGACACAACTTCAGTCTTCAGCTACTTTTTGTGGCTTTGTATTCTCTATTTGAGTTTTTCATATTGCATACTGTAATATTTTGAAAAATAGTTCTAACTGGGCATCTTTAAGCAGTGACATCTGCCTTCAGTGAACCTCTGTGTGTTTATTCCGTAAGTTATAAATGAAGACGTTCTTGGCCATTGGAATGGATGAGCCAAGCTTCAGAATATTTTTTCAAGGAGGAAGTTCAAAGTTTTATGAGAAAACATCTGTAAAAATGTAACAAAACATCTGTGGAAGTAGCACAGCATCCTGTCTCATGAATCCAAGATCAGAAACTTTCTCATTAATCTCCTTTTCTCATTAATGGGATTAATGAGACCCTTTCCAGGTCTATAAAAATCAAACACAGAATAATTTAAGATGAGGCAAAGGAAAGCCACCCACCCAGTTCTCCAGTGTCCTAGTCTTTTCAACTTGTAGAGCAGCTTTAGTTCTGGTCTTGGTGGAGGATTTGCAGTCAATTCTTTGATTGGAGAAATGCCTTGGCTTGCACTTATCAAGCTTTCCTGATAAGTAGATAAATCCCTCCTGACAATAGTCAAAAGGTAGTACACAAGACACTGTGGTCATGTCACTCCTCTGTTCAAATCCCTGCGATGACACCCATTTCATTCAGAGTTTAAGTCTCTACAATAGTATGCATGTGTACTATTAGAGACACACAAAGGTGGATAGCCATATGCTCAGGTAAAAGCTCAGGCTTATAACAAACAGGAAGAAAGAGTTGATGGATACTCAGTCCACTGATAGTCTCTGCCAGATATTAAAATGCTATAAAGCTACTATTAAAATTCTGCTGTGTTATATTTCAAAATAAGGAAGGTTAAAAACCCCTGAGGTACTGAGATATGAATAGACACACAGATAATTGGGAAACCTTTATCTTATATTGCATTTTCATGTGTGTCTGGACTACATTCATGTTCACCTGGAAGGAGTTCAAATTGGTATATTTCCGAGAACAATAGAGAAAACTACCAAAACTACAAAAGGAAAAAATTTTTGAACCAGAAGTTTTACCTAACTTTGTTAGGGTGGGAACACTTCCTGATGACTCTGACCAGTTTAACACTTACTAGTTGAACACCCATGACTTCTCTTGCTTCTCCCTGAGGATGGAGGGCTAACTTACCAAATTATGAAATTTATAAAGAATAAACTGGGAAAACTCTACTTAACCCCTCCACTTCCTAAAACTCGCAAGAGGAGACTTATATTTGGCTAACATTGCCTATGATTAAATGGAAAAATTCAGAATTAGGAAGCCTTTTATGTGCAAGTGTATGTCACATTCTTCATCAGCTTTTATCAGTAATAAAGCTCATATTTTGATCATCTAGCTGCCTGATTCTTTTGTCTTATTTCCCAGTTGGCTCAGAAGTTGGGTGAGGATGAGGAATGTTATTTTTCCTATACACATTAAGAATTTATCCTGCAGATATATTTACAATGTGTGAAATGACATATATACAAAAATTCACTGCGGCATTGTTTCTAACAGCAAAAGGCTGAAAACAATCTAAATGTCCTTGTAGAATTATTTAAATAAATTAAGACACTGCTGCATAATGGAGTACTAAAGAGCCATAAAACTTGAGCAAGCTCCAAAACAGATTAAGTAAACATCCAAACCACAAAACAAGAACAACGTACAGAACTATGAGTATAGTATACTATTAATTGTGTAAGAAAAGGAAAAATACATAAATACTTGTGAGTATATTCATAGACTTTCAATACGGATATACAAGAAGCTGGTGACTTTATTTACTTATTTTATTTTGCCTTGGGGGAAGGGAACTCAGTAGCTAGGTGCCTTTTCTATTTGTTGCTCCTTAAAGTCAGAAATAATGGGTGAATGCAAATTCAAATCAGAAATCATCCACCTTAACACAGCATTAAGTACCTATACCTCTTTCAGCTATTATTTGTTAGTAATGGATTATAAATTAACCACTCAATCATTTAGTCAATCAAAATGCATTTGTACTTGGTCATGTAAATTGGGGTGATTGTTACAATTTGACTTTTTAAAAACAATTTACATTTGAATAAATCAGCATGTAATTGAGTAAATAAAATTTTCAAATAAATGGAATAAAAACAGCTTCATAAAGAGTTGTGCAATATGTCAGTTTAAACATGAAAATTTATTTATGTGTTTATTTTTATTTATTCAGAAACTACTTATTGAGAGCCTCGTTTGTGCCAGACCCTGCTCTAAACTCTGGGAAAAACAGGGAAGCAAGACATTGTCTTAGTAGAGCTTCCTCTAAAAGCATACAGACAATAAACAAGTAAACAAGCAGATAATTTTAAAATGTGATAGTGCTGAAAGGAAATAAAGCAAAGTTAAGAGGATAGAGTGGCTGAAGTGGGAGAGCAAGAGGGATTATCTTTCCCAAGTTAATTTGGGGGGTGGGGATAAAATTTATTAAACACATATAGCACACCTCTCTGTGCCAAGCACTGTTTTGGGTTACTGGACACAAAGGAGTAAACATAGAAGACACCCTTGCTGCTCTCAAAAAGCTTATGACATTCTGTTGATGCAGACCGACAACAAACGATTAAATCAATATTTAAAATGCAGAGTCACATTTACCACGATGCCAGGGGAAGGCTGGGAATTGCTGAGATTTGTGGAAATGTCTTAGATGGCCTGTGGAAGCCAGGTTTCGACCACTATACATTCTTATATAAGCATTTCTGGTAAATTGCTTTTGAAAAAGCTTAGAAGAAAGAACCAAATCTTTCTTCTAAGTAATTTGTCATGATTTATTTTCATATTTTAAATAAATACTTTAACACTTAATTTTTTAACTTTAAATTTTATATTTTGTTTCATAAAGATTCCCTCCTGTCCCCAAATAATATAAGCTTCAGGCCCACAAAACCTGGCCGTATCTGTAAGGATGCAAAATCTACCAACCCAGAGATAAGTCTTTTTGGCATGAGGATGATGTTAGGCTGATAGTTTTAAGAAACTGAACACATAGGAAAAGCTCTAAAAACTAAGTTACCCTTTTGTAAGGGACATTTACATATATAAGAGACATCTCCACTTGTAAGGATGTCTCACATTAGCAGGAAGAGGCGGTGACCGTATCTCTAGAACTTTTATCAATGGAGAAGGCAATGACTTAAATCTGCATAACAATCTTACCCTTGTTTACTGTGCTTTTCCTGGTCACCTCCCATAACTGACTCCTCACCCCCAACACCTTTGCTTATCTTCATCTGGCAATGTTATTTAAAGTGGTATTTTCTGCCATTTCAGAGTTACTCAAGTTTTCCTGTGTCTCTCCCATGTATAAAGGAGGTGTATACTTGTTATGAAACTTTAATTTGTTTTTCTCCTGCTATTCTGTCTTATGTCAATTTGATTATTAGATCAGCCAGAAAAACCTAGAAGAGTAGAAAATCGTTCCTCCCAGACATAGCCATAATAAAAATAAAATATCAGGTGGTCTGGCATGAAAAAAAAGATACATAGACCAATGGAACAGAACCAAAAACCCAGAAATAAACCCAAGTGTATAGAGTTAACTCATATTTGACTAGGGAGCCAAGAATACTCAATGGAGAAAAGACAGTTTCTTTAATAAGTGGTGCCAGGGAAATTGAATATTCACATGTGAAAGAATGAAACTAGATTCCTATTGTAGGCCACTTAAATAAATTAACTTGAAATGGACTAATAACTTAAATTTAAGACCTGAAACCATAAAAGTCTTTGAAGAAAACTCCTTGTATGGGTCTTGCTAGTGATTTTTTAGACATAACACCTAAAGTACAAGCAACAAACTAAACAAATGGGAGTACATAAAACTAAAAAGCTTCTGCACAGCAAAAGAAACAATCAAAAGAATGAAGACAATCTACGGAATGGGAAAAAAATACTTGCAAACCATGTTTGAGAAGGGCCTAATATCCAAAATATA
>NW_011888783.1:19099588-19289613 GCF_000151845.1 Pteropus vampyrus | reverse complement strand
TGTATGATCTCGCTTATATGTGGAATCTGGAAAAAAAAAATCATAGAAAAAGAGATCATATTTGTGGTTGATGGTTTATTAGAGAGGGGGTAACACTCCACAGACAGAACATAGTCTCCTCTCCGAGGCAGAGAGTGAAAGAGCCTAAGAGACTCAGAGGGACAGAGACAATAGAGAGATGGGGACAGTGAGGGAGACAGAGTAAAGGCTCTGAAAGAGACCCATAGTATTCAGGAATTCAGTTTATATATCATTCTTTCCTTCCTGTGAGTTATAATTTAAAGACTTTGTTTACCCATTCTCCTTTTCCGATATGGGCATGTATTGAGAAAGGATAAGAGTATGTAGCGTGAAAGGCCTGATGGAAATTCCCTGCCTTTGATCCATAGGTTCCCCAAGATTTTAGCCATAGAGAATGAATGATTTTTTGTGTGTGTCTAGTGCCACTTAAAGACTGTTTTCCCTTCGAGGTGTGGGGAAATGGTTTGTTAGCAATCCCAGCAGAAATCTTCCTTTGTTCTTTCAGGTTTCCTCATGGTCTAGCTGCAGGGCTGATTAGCATATTGAAGCCTCTGAATATAGCCTAATTTAACACTTAATTCTCTTGCGTCATCTCTACATTATGGTTACTAGAGGTGGTGGGTAAGGGGGAATTGGATGAGGGTGGTCAAAGGGCACAAATTTCTAGGTATAAGATAAGTACTAGGAACAGAACATACAACCTGATGGCTATAGTTAACACTGCTGTGTGTTATTTGATATATGACATATACGAAAGTCATTAAGACAGTAAATCCTGAGTTACCACAAGGAAAAAAAACTGGAAAAAAAAGTTATCGGGCGGCGATAAATGTTATGATAAAAAATAAATCAGGATGGAGTGGAATAACTGTGAGGGAGGTACTATTTATATAGGGTGGTCAGCAAAACCTTTCTGATAAGATGACATTTGTGCTGAGGCCTCAGTGAAGGAAGAAAGATTAGAAACTTGGAAACAAGTGCAAAGGCCACGAAGCATATGTGCTGTGAGATCTTCTGTAAACTTGTTAACCACAAGGATTTATCCTAGGCTTAGTTAATTCTTTTAGAATACTTTACATCTACAAAAACCTAGGAATAATTATATTAATAAATGCATGCATTCATTAAGCAATCAATTTAGAAGAAATGCAAAAGGTGAATTTTGATGAAAATGAGTTCTTTTTTTTTTTCCAGATGAATCTGAAATTTAGGACTGTACAAAGTCTACAAGCTGATTCACATGTCCCCACTTGATCTTCCACAATGACACTCTGAAATCCTAAAATGATTAAATTCTCTATATCTATCAGCGACCCTTTCTAGTCCTCTTACTCTATGAACCAGAACAAACCTTCTTGCATCTTCTGTGAGTCTCCTAAAGTTTGTTTTGTCCAGAGACAAAGGAGGAAGAATGCTTCAAGATGGTAATTCTTAGCTCTGTTTTTAGAGTAAACATACCCATTTAATGAAAACACAATGTTCGTGCACTGAGTGTTATTTTAAGGGAAACAGCAGAGGAGGGAGGGTTGGGGGAAAACCAAAACATCAAAAGATTATTAAACAACCTGGAATTAATATGTTTTTTAAAAAGTTTCCAAAGGTGTATCCTGGGTTTTTTTTTTTTTTCCTATCTTCAATAAAGAAATGGTTATTGAGAAGAAGCATGATGAATTGAACTAGATTCCAAGCCTTCCTGAGGCAAAAGGCAGAGTCTGTTTTATTTACTTTTATATCTTCAAGGCTAAGCACATGTTAGGCACATGATGTATATTTTTTGGAATTAATGTTAAACTGAGCAATAGCAACCACATTCTACACTGCCTGTTGATATTTGGGTTTAATTTTATATGTGGCTTTCTTTTTGTTTTTCCAAAGCCTGCCCCGCAAAACACCCAAGAGAATGAAATGGAGAACTCCCAGGTCCTGTCCAATAGTCACAGAGAATGGGAGACTGCCTGACTGTGGTCATCCCAAGGATTTCAAGGTCCAGAACCTGGAAGGCAGGGCTGGATTGCATGGCTCACTGAGTTTCTGAATGATCACATTATATGGTAGCCAAAGTTGTTTCTGAGATGACGTAGTTGGGGATATAGAAGGCAGGGAGCCCATCATTCTATGCTCCTTTGAGTTGGGGGATATCCCACTCTACAGAATTGCCAAGAAATGAAATCTTGGGGTACACTCTGAGAGATGCAAGGAGATAATGGGAAGCCACATTCACCACTCCTGCATCTGAATCTTGTTTATATATGCTTGTTAGTGCATCCAGAACTAAACCAAAGTAATACCAACTTGAATGGAAGTCAAGTCTTTATTCTCTCCATTCTCCAAACCCAGACCAAATTCTATGACAATTTGTGCGCGGTTAGTATTATTTTAAGAGAAGCTAGAGGAATATGCTCCTGCTCTAAAGAATCGAATTTCTAGTGAGGAAGACAAAAACCTTCCTCTAGTGAGGAAAGAAAAAAGAGTATAAAAATTGTTACATTGAAAGCAATGTCAAAGCTACGGGGTCTAAGACCTATAATGAACCACAGGACATTCACTCCATTTGAAGTGACAGTGTGGAAGCATGCCTTTTCAAATTACTTATATTTTTTTAAATAAAAAATTTAAACATAATAAAAGATTATCTAGTAGGGAATAGCTTTATCTAAACTAGCCTTTCTGTAGACCATGAAACCATATACTTCTACCCCTGACTCCTTCTTTGGGGTCAAGGTAGAAGGCCACAGTACTTAACTCTCAGGGGTGTCTGCAGCTCATTAGTCACTCTCCCTCACTATCAGATAATGACCTACCACATACTTTACTGAAAAAATATAGCAACTAAACAGGGACTCTATTCCACTAACCACCAATTCCTCCTGTATCTTAATCAGTATATTCTATCTACTTGTTAAAAGTGCCACCACTCTATCAAAGTCCCGGGCTTTTCAGGCTCTAGATCCCATCTTCTCTCACTTTTTCAAGGATATCACCCTTACACTAGTCCCCTCTTTCATGGATCCCCAGTTTCTCCCCCTATTTTATGGAATTTACCATCCTTAGAATTAAACTATCATCTTCAAAAAAAAATTCCATTGTTTAAAAAAAAACAACCTAGATCTCCTTCCAAGAGCAGCCTATTTTTCTCTTCCCCTTCATAGGAAAACTTCTAAAAGTGTTATCGGTCCTTTCTGTTTCCATTTGCTCATCTCCCATTCACAGTCACAAGCCACTCTATGGCTTCCATTCCCATCACATCACTGCAACTACTATTATCAAGTCACTATGACTTTTATGTTGCCAAATTCAATAGACGCTTCTATTTCTTGAGCCAGGTTGACCTTTCTCAATTATTAGGTTCTTTTGTAAGGATCAGTATCCTCCAATATATGGAGGTAAATGAGGGCTATATCTCGCTCCTGATTTTGAACTCAGTACTTTACGGAATGAATTTTATCGAACTACCAGTTAGTCTCCCCTGTCACCATAAAATCTTGAACTTTTATTTCTCCCAATTAAAACATTTCCCCCAAAAACATCAACTCCAATTATTCATCCTGAAATTCTGGCTATTGCTACCCCAAATCACTTAGCTGGCTCCCTGACCAGTGTTGCCTTATTTCTCACTGTAGGTGTAGATTTGTTACTAAAACCTTGAATTTCTATTTTAGCTCCTCTAAAAATTTTGGGTTTCTCAGGACAGTTATCACTTGAAATCTATTATCTGTTAATGATGATTCTTTTTGACAATTTTTCAACAATCAATTAAGTTTTAGCCTAATATATGAGAGATTGCCTGCTGCCCTCTCTACTTCAATGGCTGAGAGGTCCACCTGTACCTAGTGAAATTTATCAGTTCAGTAAGTTCAGAGGCCATTTACCTTCTCAGATGGTGCTATTTAGTGCCATCCTCAGCATTTTTGGACTTCTTTTTAAAACTGAATTTCAAAAGTTGCAGCCAAACTAATTAGTTACTCTTGAGTATTAAGAAACCAACTCATAATTCTGAAAATGAATGAAGAGAAGAAAAATCAAGCATATATCCTGCTTTTCTTGTACGAGCTGTACATCAAGGAAACAAACTATGAATGTGGTCAACTTTTTTTTAAATAGAAGAATCCCAGTTAATGAATGCAGAAGGAATGATAGACTATCACCACTTTAATGAAATATTGGATCTATCTAGTCAATGATTAACAGTTGCTAAAATCTTTATGTGAGAGGCTGATGGGGAACTATATAATGATGGATCAGGCTGACAGTACTTGAACCCACCGAGCAATTTTAATATTCCAAAAAGAAAGACAGACATTATATGCCTCTTGATGTGATGTAATAAGAACACAGCATCACCTACAAAGTGTTTCTTTTAAAATATCTAGCCTGAATCTTATCAAGACTCTATATCCAATTTTTAGTTTATAGGAAATACAGGGAAGAGAGGAACATTTTAAATAACAACCCAGGATACAATCAACCAAATCTAACAAATTCTATACGGGAGAATGACTTGATTTCATTAACAAATAAATGATAAAAAATATGAAAGAAAATAACCTATAGATTAAAAGAAACTTAAGAGCTACATAAAGGATACAATATGCGAATAACATTTGGATCCTAATTTGAATAAAGAAACTGAAAAAATATTTACAAAACAGTCAAGGAAATTTGAATACTTACTGGATATTGATGACATAAATAATGTTTGTGAAATTTTATTTTTTTAGTATGATAATGGTAAAGATGGTTCTATTTTTTAAAATAGTTCTTATTCTTAAAGATACAGACACAAAACTTTATGGATGAAATCATGATACTTGCCATTTGCCCTAAAATAGTCTGGTGAGGGCTTTGGGGAAGTGGGTGGCATGTACATAAAACAAAATTGGTCATATGCTAGTGAATGTAGAAACGGAGTGATATTTGGGAATTCATTATACTATTCTTTCTACTTTTGGAGTAAGCTTGAAAATGTCCATAATAAAAATGAAAAAAACAAAAAAACATGGAAAACAAAAACTTGCAACCCTCTGAGCTCTCTTCTTGAGAGTTCTTTTCAAAGCCTATGGAAGGCTTTTAGTAATATCTTTACATTTTTGATTTCTTTTCTTCAAGGCCCCTGATTCTCTTAAAATTCCCCATGGCTCTTTCGAGGTAATGTATTGTTTCGTTTCTATTCTTTAATGAGTAGAATTCTTTCTCCTGGGATTTTTCTACTAATTGCAGAGTTATGCTTCCCAGTGTGTGGATCAGAGCAGTCCTCCCAGAAGGAGGCGCAGCCCTCCAGCATGGTTCCAACCTGTATTACAGAGAAGATGCCCCAGGCCTTCCTATGGTGTTCTAGTCCCCACAGAACTTTTCTGGGAGATGGCTGCATGACGGTGGAGGCAGATTTCTTAAAGCAGCTTTGCTTCTGGAATGATTTTCCACCACTTTGCTGCCAGAGTTGTATGGGTCAGCATTTCCTCCAGAATGCAACTTACCTGTCTCAATTGGTTTTGTTTCCCTCACCCCCTTCTTCCTTGATGAGGTTCCTAGGCTCTTTTAAATCTATGCCTGTCATCTATCCAAAGGAGAGTGCTTCATGCTCTAATTTAATTGCTGTTGTTGTTGTTATTAAAGCGAGTCTAGTATCTACTTCTTTTGTGAGTATTCTGTGCAGGGTCATATCAGAATTTGTGGAGCAGGATGCTAAATGCAATTTGAGAGCCCTCTTAAGAAAAAGAATACCAAATTAGGAAATAATTATCTTTTAAAATAGATAAATAAATCACGCCAAAGACAAATACCACCAAATCCAGAAGAAATTAATTTTAAATTATTTAACTGAAAGAAACACCTCTTTAATACTTTTATTCTTACATTTTTTGGTTGTATAGACTTCGATTACTCTTCATATAACAATAATTTTGTATTATTTTCTATAAAGAGGGTATTTTCTACAGAAAGGTTGTAAAGTTAATTTAGTCTTTCCTTTAGAATAGTTAGAATTTCTCTAGGATGATTTTTATTATTTGGTGCTTAAAAAAATCATTCTATTGTTATTGGTTATGCCTTGTAAATATTTAAAAGAATTATCAAATTTGGGAAAATATCTATCAGTCTTTTTCACACTTGGGCCATAAGATTTCAGGACGTGTAAATATACTTGATGGTATTCATTAATGTCATTAAAATTGTGTAATATAATTTTAGTTATATTTGTTATCATTATTTTCAAATGAGCAAAAAACTGAATTTTTTCCAATGTGTTCTTAAGATTCTCTCCTCTTTGTTAATTGGTTTAACAGGAGGCCAAACAGTCCAAGAAGCTTATTCATTTCTTTTTTCGAAATTTATTTCTTCTTATTCATGAATCACTTCTATTGGTATAATTTGTTTCTGAAGTTAGAATAATTTCTACTGATTTTGTCATTCCCTTTCTCACTTTAGCTTTATACTCCAATAATTTTATCTGAATTTTTCTCAGTTCTTTAATAAATAAATCAGGAACCTATAATTTCCTCACGTATTTTGTTGAAATGTTCTAAAATGTCTGCTCAAACTATAGTTATAATGGCTTATTCTCACTTCAACTTCTTTTTTAAATAGATACCAAAAATGTTATATTACTTCAAGTACCACTAGGCACTATGGCCAATAGGATAAAGGAAAATTAGAAATGGAAAGAAGAGTAATTTTAATTATTTTAGTTAAAATATCTTGCTTTTTGCTAATTCAACAAAAACATGATTTTGTGAACATTTTGCTAGGGTTCCTCCCAGAGCCTTGGGAGGGGCCCATGCTACTGAGAGGCCCTGAAGCTTAAACTTCATTAGCTTCACTGTAAATACACCTCTAATCTTGAAATTGATACAGCTCTCCTCTTACTCCTGTCGGACAAAGTGTGTTCCTGTGTCTTGTTTGCTGAATCTTCTGTTTGTCCCTTCAGATCCACTCTCCACCAGCTCCTTCTTCACCCAGGGGGTTAATCTGTACAGACAACTTCAATAGCTTCTAGTTGAGTTCAGCCGAAGGGGAGCACTGACAAGATGCTGGAGGGAGAGGGACAACATGCTCTTATTTTTATTCCCTTGGCTCCTTCCCTGCAGGGTTGGCATGAGTTGAATGCATCTTATGAGGGCCCTCTCTGTAAAGTCCTCTGTCACCAGTGACCACACCTTTCTTTTACTGAGTCAGCCTTCTACATGGTAATGGAGCTCTCAATATTACTAGCCCTGCACTATCCTTTAGGGTTTATCTATGCTCTGCCCACTCCCTTGTGTAAAGTGGTTTATTAAACTCAAATTACCTAATTTGAGTATATCACCTTTTCTTATCTGACTCTGCTACAGTTAGTAACATCAACTTTGTGTAGGCAGCAAATTTTTCACTTTACATGTAACTTGCTCTTTTTTCCTCTTGTAAATGTTAATAAACAGAAACCTCATTTAAAATAAGTCGGGAAGCCAGAAGGGGGACCTCTTAGGCCCTATGTTGACCACAGAGCCCAAGAGGAAGGACTCTGTTTATAATAGCTCTCCCAACTTCCTCTTTTCTTGTATCAAGAAGTTTCCTCTCCTTTTTTTTCTCAGTACTTGCACACGGTTTGCCATTAGACCTCACCTCCTGAATTGCAATTCTTTGTTGTTCTGGAATAAAATCATTTTGCTAGAGAAATTATCTGGCTGTCTATATGTTTCAGGTCAACACTCTTTAGAATCATTCTTTATGAATGTCTTTATTTCGAGATCATCTGATCTTGGAAGCTAAGCAGGGTCGGGCCTGGTCAGTACTTGGATAGGAGACCACCTAGGAATACCAGGTGCTGTAGGCGTTAATAAAAAAATATATATATAAAAAAATAATAAATGTCTTTTTTTCATGTAATCAGCATATGCATACTTCCGAGGTGAGCAATCAAAAGAGAATTATCTTTCTTTAAGCTGTTCATTACCTTTTTTTTCCCTTTTTATTATGGTAATACATATAACATAAAATTTACCATCTCATCCACTTTTAAGTGTACAGTTCAGTGGTATTAAGTACATTCACATTGTTGTGAAATGATGCAGGACAGGGCAAATTCCCCGAGTCAGGGAACCAAGCCCTGCACCGGGAGAGAAGAGGGTTCTTTGCTGCATGCAAGAAAGAACTGAAACACCTGCCAAAATTAGAGTCAAAAGGAAAGTTTATTGGAGAAGGGGTAACACCCACAGACAGAGCATAGTCTCCTCTCCAAAGCAGAGAGTGAGAGAGCCTAGGAGACTCAGAGGGACAGAGACAATAGAGAGATGGGGACAGTAAGAGAGACAGAGTAAAGACACTGAGAGGGACCCTAAGTGTTTGGGGAATTCAGTTTATATGTCATTCTTTAGTTTCTGTGAATTACGGTTTAAAGACTTTGCCCATTTTCGTTTGATGATAGGGGTATACAGTGAGAAACATAAGAGTATGTAGCATGAAAGATAAGAATATGTAATGTAAAAGACCTGCTGGAAATTCCCCGCCTTGGATCCACAGGTTCCCCATGATTTCGGCTATAGAGAATGAATGATTTTATTTTGTATAGGGCTCCACTCAAAGGCTCTGTTTTCCAGACTATATAAAAAACCCCTAGAAATTATTTTTAAAAAACGATACAATACACACAATTTTAAAATGGACAAAACACTGCAACAGGAAGAGGGCTCTCCGCAGTACCAAACCATACTGGCACCCTGATCTCAGACTTTCAGCCTCCAGAACTGTAAGAAATAAAGTTATGTTACAAAAAAAAAAAAACCACAAGGCCAAAACACTTGGATAGTTGCTTCACAGAGGAGGATGTCTAAATAGAAGGTAAGCATTTAAAAAGGTTCTCAATATTGTAAATCAGCAAGGAAATGCAAGTTAAAGACACAATGAGATACCACCACACCATTGGTAGCATGGCCAAAATTAAAAAGAATGACGGTGCGTTGTCCTGGATATTTAGCTTATACGTTGATGGTGCAAGTGAAAAAAGATATGACCACTTTGGAAAGCTATTTGGCAATGCATATTAAAGCCAAACACATGCCTGCCCTGTGACCTAGTAATTTCACTCTTAGCTGTATATCTAACAGAAATGAGTGCATGCGTCCACCCAAAGACATTCACAGGAGTGTTCAAAACATCTTTATTTATAATAGCGAAATGTCCATCAACAGAAGAATGGATTAATAAATTGTGGTATATTTATATTTTATATATATATACACACACATGCATACATATATACTACATGGTTCCAGCTAATATGTGATAGTTATTTTTAAGGAAGATAGTGACTGGAAGGAGAGCACAAGGGAATTTTCTGGAGTGCTAAAAATGTTCTGTATCTCAATCTGGGTAGTGGTGACAAGGTAGTGTTCATTTGTGACACTTCATTGAGCCATGTACTTAAAATTCATATACTTTGTATGTTACAATTCAATTTTTAAAAAGTTTATGTCCTCCAAAGACTCCTTCTTTTCCTTTTATGTGTCTCAAATATTTTATTTTAGACAAGGTCTTAGTAAAGAATTTGTGTTGTTTTATCAACTTCCATGTGTTGCCTCCTATAGAAGTTCTTCTTATAATTTATGTGCATACAATCTGTACAGTGTGTCAAATTGACCCAAGAAAATTTGGTTGTTCACAATTACTAGATAATTTGAGGGATATTAGAGGCCTCCAATTGTGAAATCTAGGTCTCCCCTCAACAACCTCATGCCTAGGTGATCTGTTACAATGAAGGTAGGTCTCAGACAAGACTCTGACACACATTTAAACACCTATTAGCAAGAAGGCAAAAACAGTCCTACAACACATTCTCAAAGCTCAGGGAGGCACTAGATTTCTGGGTTTTAGGCACTCTGACATTCATTTCTCTCTCTCTCTCTCTCTCTCTCTCTCTCTCTCTCTCACACACACACACACACACACACACACACACACACGAAAAATCTAGTATAAGCCCAACAGACTTCAGAGTGGTGCTCTTAGCTTGAAGTTTTGATTTGAGTACTCTGCCACTTAGCGACAGATTTGTTGCCTAACCCTGATCAGAAAGATAGAACACTGACATATCTGCCTTGAGTAAGCGTTTCATGATGTTTTTTTCTTCTTCATTTAAGTCAAGCTGGAATAGTAAGTCCATTTCATGAGGCTATCAGGGCTGTTATGGTACTCCAAACTTGGTTCAATTTTGCTCATGACCACATCCACATGAAGCTAGTGGAAAGAGAACAAACTTTCAAGAATGACATAGAAGTTACATAAATCACTTACATACAATCACATCTCATTGGCCAGACATGGTTTTATTTAGCTGTAAGCGAGGCTGGAAAAATGTAGTTTTTCTATTGGCTGTGCACCTGGTTAAAAATCGGGGGCAATTTTATTATAATAGCAGAAGGGGAGAGCCAATATTGGGGGATAAGTAACAGTCTTTGCCATAATGACAAATTGGTTTATGTCAGGCTGCAACCCTTCTCAGCAGAATTTACCATTGATTACTCCTTCCTTGAGACATTCTCCCCTTTTATCTTCTATGGCACCATATTTTCCTAGTACCTCTCAGGTTGCACTTATTCTAATCCTGTACAGGCTTCTCTTCCTTTATCCAATATCCAAAGAGTGAAATACTAGAGTGTTCAGTCTTGGGTTCTCTTATCTTCACTGTCTATATGCTCTAGAGAGCTTACCTAATGCCGTGACTTTACATGTCTTCTATGTGCTAACAACTCCAAGATTTGTATCTCCAACCTTGACTTCTCCCCTAAGTTCTAAACTCATTTACCAACTATTTATATTTCTCCTAAAGTTCTTTTTTTTTTGACTCAGCATTGTTTGTGAATTTTATCAATGTCAATGCAAGTAGATCTGGTTTGTTTGTTTTCATGATGATATAGTTTATTATTTCATTGTTTAATTATACCACAATTTAGTCTCCTTTTTATTCCCAGTGCTAAGCTCCATACCAGGACATGTAATAAATAGTTTGCTGAATAAGAGTGGGAGTACCCTAACACTCATATGTTTTGTTCTATTAAATACCTATATTCTCACTGACTTGATCAAAAATTGTTTTTAATTATGTTTGGCACAAAGTAGAGACTAGACAAATATTAGTTGAGTGGATTAAAGAGAACTTGATTAATTCCAACTTTAACTACCTGAGCATAATTCTACTAATTTTTTTCTCATTGGCTTGATACAATGTTTGGACTGTATTAATAACTGCATTTTTTCCACATAAACACGTTTGCTGTATTTTGGGACTGTCAAAAGGCCCTGAGATCACATAAGATATTTCACCAGTATCATTTCAAAATGTCAAGAAAACTGAGGGAAAAATAAGATTGCCTCACCACAAGAAAATATTTTTTAAATTGACTAAAATTATTGCGTAAAAAGTATACTAATAGGAAAGGTCTCTGGCAGAGGCAATGTTTCTGCACTAGATGGCATTTTGGTCACTTAAAATCATGTTTAACATGTGCTGCTCCTCTTACCATAGCCTAGGCACAGGTCCTAGCAAGGTACAGATTGTATCATGTTTAATGCTCTTAACAACTGAATAAAGTAGGTGATATCTATCGTTGGCCCCATTTTGTACAAGAGATAAAGTTGAGCAACTTGCCGAAAGTCACTGTCTGTAAACTGGTGAGCCCTTATTTGAATGCAAGCAGTCCAATTCCAGAGTCTCACCTCTTAAACACTTATTGTATTGTTTTCTCAACTCTAAGATTCCATGAACCTCTGATATAAAAAAAAAAAAAAAAAAAATTGACTTGTCCTAACATTCTCTATCACCATACCCGACGTGGGAACTCAATTCCTTAGGAGAGAGAACGCAACTCTGCGGGCCGTGAAAGACAGCGACCGGCGCGCATGCTCACAAAGCGGCGCCAGCTTCTGCGCGGCCGAAGCCCTGCCCTCGTCGGCCGCAAGGGCTGCCGGGACGTCCCCCATCTTCTTTGCGCGCGTTAGGCCAGCCGGCAGCGCTGGAAGCGTCGAGGTTTCTGTCGCTTTTATTGCTACTGTGGCCGGGCTCTGCGGGACCAGGACCTTAAAGGTGAGCTACTTCCCGGGGCTAATGAGAAAAGGGTCTGATAAGGTCTGCTTTGCATGGTGCGGACAGCGCGTTCTCTTTTCTTTGCTGCCTCACGCTGGGCGCGTCCGCTCCTCGCCTTCCTCGGCTTCCTCACGTTCCGGGCGTGCGCCGCGTGGGCCGAGGCCCGAGGCAGCGCGCCGGCGGGGATCTTAGAGGGGCCCCAGCGAGGAATGCAGGATCCTGGGGTTCTCCGCACGTGGCTGGGACCCTGGCGAGCCAGTGGTTGCTTTGGGTCGGGGCTCTAGCGGGGTCTTTGGACAGAAGCTGCCCGCATCCCCGCTGCGTCTTTAAAGTTTCTTACCTCTACTGGCTCCCAGTGTCGCCGAAGGCGGGCATTTCGGGCTACCTATGTTAGGTTCTGGGGAGGTTGGTGCAGGCTGTACTCAGGAGGGTTCTTTGGATCATGTGGGACAGAGTGGAGGCCTTAGAATCGGGGGCTGTAGGTGTTCCCCTGGCGTAACTCTTGGGTTTTTAAGGTCTCCCTTCACTCCCACTAAGGCTTCTGTGCGAAATGGGTAGGCGTGGCTAATATTTCATATCTAGTTGTACATTTTGAGAAAGTATGTGATGAAACGAAGTTCCAAAATTGAGTAGGCCTAAGAAGTCTTGCAGGGACTAAAGAGTTCTTTTATCTCATCTCTTGCTTTCTAAGGGGCCCTAGATCATGGCAGTAACTTAGGAATGTAAATTGTGGTCGTCAAACCCAATGCGTAAGATTGAGCAAACTTTGTAGTGGGATATGCACCATACAAATCCCTATTGCAAGAGCTTCTCGTGTGCATCCATCCAGCTTACTGCATAGTAATTAGTGTATAAGCTTTGCTTCCAAGAAGTGTACCAATGGTAGTTCATCACTAGAGTGAACTATTGGCGATATCCTTAATGAGTTCTGTTTGTACAAGATGAATGAGTCGGTGGTTTAACACAACACTGGAGGCAAGTAATTTAAAGTGAGATTTGGTTTTCTGATCCCTACCTAGCAGACTTAACTACACAGCTTCATTTTTACTGCTCTGCTACTCAGGAAACTGGCTGAAGGTTAACCAATATTAATATATGGAATGAATTAGTTAGCATAGCCCCAGTTTAACGTTGTCGTAGTGTCCCCAGGCTCGAAAATTGTCTTTTTCGTATATTCCTTAGTATACGATTGAACCTTGACTGTAATATGAGTTTTTCACCTTAAAGTTTTGATACTTAATCTTTGTGATAAGTTTTATTAGTAAGTCAGCTGTGACTAATTTTAAAAGAAATTCGACCCACACCAAAACAAGTAGGACTGAGATGCATAATGAAGATAACCACTTGCATTGTTATAGAAGATGGAAGAATGATTTACTGATAACTTGTCAGTTTTCCATCATTTATTCCAAAGTTTTCTTTTGTTGAAATTTGAGAATTGAGTAGAGAAGTTGAACACAGGCCTTTTCTTAAAAATTCTTGAATTTTAAGAAAACGGTGGGATATTGATAATTTTAAAACAATTTTTTTCTGATCTTGAGTTTTATGTTAAAAAAGTAATAATGCCAATCTGGGAAAATTTACAGATAGCCACCACAATGGCTGAAAACGGTGATGAAAAAATGGCTGCTCTGGAGGCGAAAATCTGTCATCAAATTGAGGTATGATCCTTGTGCTATTCAACTGCAAAAACAAGCTGTTTGAAAGGAAATTTAGGGCCTTAAATATAGAAAGAACATTTAGTCTATATATTGACTTATTCATATATTGACCTATTTAACACTTGGCTTGTCTTCAATTTTTAGAATTAGATGTACATATACAGTTTTATATTGGTATAGCAAGTTTATTAAACTGAAGGACTGCAAACATTTCAAAAGATAACATTATAGACTATTACTTTTTTCCCCCCTTTAGGTTTCTAGTCTATGCAGTGAGGATGATAGAAGTACCTTCCTCATAAGGTGGTTGTGAGGATTACGTTAGTTAATAAAATGTAAAACATTTAGCAGAGTGCCTGTCACTTAATAAGATAACATAAAAATCTTTTGTAAAGTACCTTCCCTGTTAAAATAGCACTTTATATTTTTGAAATGCCTAGTTTGTTTTTCTGCCCAAATAATTTTTCTCTGCTATTGTAACCTTTAAGAGTATCTGTTTCCAAAGTCCGTTTAGCATTTTTTTGAACTTGAGTATTTAAGTTGAAGCTTTACAGTCTCAATAATGGCTGCATGGGAAATTATTTCTTAATTTATATTTTATATTCTTACTAAAGAACTTCAGATTACATTATTTGGTGTGTTTTTTGGCAGCTCAGAACTTTGTTAAGTTGCACTTCTCTGCCATTTAAAATTTCCTATGTTGCAACTTTCTGTATTAATTTCTTTATAATTGTGAAAAATTACAAATTATTCTATTTAGTATTTAGAACAATAGAACATTTAATAATGTCCTTTCTACAATTTGGCACCTTTCAAATCCCACCTTCTGAGGTAATCAAGATTAAAAGCCTCATGAATATTCTTTTGGTCAGTGTTTACAGTAAAATAATTTTATTTCCTTCTCTTACCCCCACCAAACATGGGATGTATTTTAGGGGAGTAAAGTTTTGTCATTAATAAAATGCCCATTCCCCAATTTAAATGTAGGATATTTCCAGTATTTTTAGTTGTAATAGTTTTATGAATATCTTCATCTATGTCTTAAACATGTTTACTGACTTAAGATAAAATTCCTGGAGGGAGATGTACTGGCTCAAGGGTTATGCACATTTTAAAAAACTGTTAATACTTATTGCCAGTTTATATCTCTTCCTGCATGACCATTTCTCTGTGTTCAGGTTAATACTAGGTATTCTTGTTTTTAGAATTTTGGCCAGTTTGTTAAATGAAAAATGCTGTTTCATTGCATTAATTTACATTACTTTGATTAATAATGAGGTTGAACTTTTTATGTTTATAGTACATTTTTCCAGCAATTTTTTAAAATGTCATTAACTTGTTTTTCTGTTGAGGTTTTTATTTATTTCTTCCCTCTTGATTTATAAGATTTACTAACAAACTTCTGTGTTTGTCTTTTACTTTTTATGCTACTTTTGACATTCTGAGTAGTCGCACCTGGGCCTTTTCATGTAGTTTTTTCTTTGCTTTTTATACTGAGAAAGAGTGCCTCTATGCTAAAATTAGATATACATTCATATATTTTTTAACTTTTAAAAATTAGAGTGATTCAATTTCTTTTTTTTTTTTACTTAATCCTTCCCACGCTGCTTCGAAATGAGGTTTTTCAATACTAAATCCTTAAGTATGTGTTTATTTGTTGTAAGGCTTTCTAGTCTGTTGACATACATGTTAATTACATTGTTTCAGTAATCAATTTTAATTTTATCTTTTTGGTAATTTGTATTTTAAAGAAGAAAACATTGCTTCTCAAGTTAATGACATTTTTTTGATACGTATTTTTAAAAAATAGAACTTGGTGATGTAATGGTAATTAAAATTGGATTAGAGTCAATATTATACAGTGCTCTGAAATACATTGTAATTATCTTGCAGTATTATTTTGGTGACTTCAATTTGCCACGGGACAAATTTTTGAAGGAACAGATCAAACTGGATGAAGGCTGGGTACCTTTGGAAATAATGATAAAATTCAATAGGTAAAAACCTTTAAAAAATCATCTTTAGATTTTCTGTTAACAAGCACTACTACTAAGTCTTACAATGCTTTTATATATCTTCAGGTTAAACCGTCTGACAACAGACTTTAATGTAATCGTAGAAGCATTGAGCAAATCAAAGGCAGAACTAATGGAAATAAGTGAAGATAAAACTAAAATCAGAAGATCTCCAAACAAACCCCTCCCTGAAGTGACCGATGAGTATAAAAATGATGTAAAAAACAGATCTGTTTATATTGTAAGTGAGCCTCTAATGCATTTAATTAAATCTTATATGTATTTAGACAGAACATATAGTAGAGTGGGTAGGAAGAAAGGCTTAGGAGTCATAGCTTTACCACTTACTATATATATGTTTTTGGGCAGTATTCTTAACTACTCTAAGTCTTATCTTCATAATTGTAGATTTTTTTTTTTTTTTTTTACCTTAGAACTGTTGTGAGAATTAAACGAAAAACCCATATATGTACCATTGGACAAAATCTTTGGCATATTGTAAGCACCCAGTGCATATCAACTGTTCTTATAAACAGCTAAATTTGATAGTAATTTTCTTTAGCATATTAGTTTTTAAGTATTTTTTATTGAAAATTTCAGACATACAAAAGTAGATTGGATGTATAATGTACATTATCCAACTTCAACAGTTATTAACTTTTGATTACCCTTGTTTTATCTCTGCCCCAACTGGATTATTTTGAATAGATTCCCAGATAAACGAGTCACTCTGATTGCACGGGAGAACAGTGCACTTAAGCAGAGCTGTTAAACATTTAGGAGACAGAGATAGATATGTATATCCTGGCTTGATTTCAAGACAAAATGAATCAATTTCTGGTGAATTGTTTACCTGAGAGGTTGTTTGTACATATCTTCCTACTCTTCACAGAAAGGCTTCCCAACTGATGCAACTCTTGATGACATAAAAGAATGGTTAGAAGATAAAGGTCAAGTACTAAATATTCAGATGAGAAGAACATTACATAAAGCATTTAAGGTATGGTTGTATGATGTTACAGACTTTTTCTAGTTGAAAAATATATGGGACATAACTAAAAAAAATCTTTTCTTCCCCTTTTAAAAGGGATCAATATTTGCTGTGTTTGATAGCATTGAATCTGCTAAGAAGTTTGTTGAGACTCCTGGCCAGAAGTACAAAGACACAGATTTGCTGATACTTTTCAAGTAAGTCTTTTCGCTGATATTTCTTCCGGCCACTCAGTTTTATGGAATTGATACACTGGGATAAAGAGCATGGGTTAGCGTCCCGTAATAAGGCCAGTATATTTTGTATCCGTAGGTATCTTTTGAGAAATGCCTGAAATTTGCTTAGTGGAAACTTAGCCCTTTGAGACTATAAAGAAGTGTTTTTCAGTACCTTTTTCCTGTTAGCAATTAATAAAGGAGGTTAAATTTTAGTACTTATTTTGTATCTAAAACTTATAAGTAGGCTGGCTATGAATATTTGGGCTTCTGGTGTAGTTAGAGAATAAATCACTACAATTTTTATCTGTTACTTCTTATCTATATATGCATATTTTTATATGGTATAAAGGATTAATAGGGCTTCGGAGCACATTCTTTAATGTGTGTCTTTAAAAATTAAGAAAAATCATTTTTATGATCAAGTTGTAGACCATCGTCCTCCGCTTAGATTATACAGCCTTCTAAATGCTGTGTACTAAACCTGGTAGACTTAGAGATGCACTGTGGTGAATCATGCTATTAGTGTTAAACCCTCAAAAATATTTTTTAGCATGTTTATTTTCATAATTGCTTATTCTTGGGTCTGAGAGATTCTAGAATTTTCTTTTGTGAAATGAACATATAGAAAACTATGAAACATATAACTACCTTTTATTCTGTATATGAACGATAAAACCAAGATTGTTTATGGGGTTTCTTTTGGAGGATCATGAAAATGTTCTGAAATTAGGTAAGTGATAGCTGTACAGTCCGTTAAAAAACATTGAATTGTACACTTTAAAACAGTGAATTTTATGGCCTCTTAATTATTTCTTAGTAAAGCTGATATTTAAAAAGAAAGGAGTAACTTCCTTGGCATCTTTTGAATTTTTAGGTAATTACGTTGATAGAAAATATAAATCCTATGCCATGTCTTAAATCATTCAAAATAATTTAAAATCTTTGTTCTCATGAATTTAGCCTCTATATTTTGTGTCCTTTAGGGAAGATTACTTTGCAAAAAAAAATGAAGAAAGAAAGCAAAATAAAGTGGAAGCTAAATTACGAGCTAAACAGTAAGTATATCAAGCTAATTGTAACATTCTAATTCCTTTAAGCTTTGACAAGGATAAGATAGTGGTTCTGGGAAGTGAAGCTGATGATCTCTGAAATGGGTAGTAATATGCTTTTCTTTTGCTAGTTAAACATTGAGGTGTTAAGCCGCCTTGATAATCTGGGGGCCACAATGCATTGCACTCTAGCATTGGACAACCAAAAAACCCGACTGGTTTTGCTTATTAAATAGTTTAGTGATCATGATCAAGGTTAACTTTATCAGGATTAAATTATATAGTAAATGGAAACATTCTAATTACATTTCTATTTGTAGAGAGCAAGAAGAAAAACAAAAGTTAGCAGAAAATGCTGAAATGGTAAGTGTATATTGCTGGGATCTAAGAAATCTAATACTCAAAATGATGAAAATATCTGAGGATTTTTCATAGAAAATGAGAGGAAATCTGTAGTTGTCATCGCACTAAAATATAGCCAAATATTGCCTAAAATTATTTTTCCAGAGATAATTTGTCAGATTTATGTAACATGTAACTAATATTACCTGTTGGAGAAATTAAATATTTAAGTTAAATCAGAAGCCGTTGTGGAACAAAAGCTGCCAAAGGAAATGTATCAACTGTTTACTTCAAAATAGCCTTTTTATTGTCTAGCCTTTTCTTTGTATAGGTATACTGTGGTATAAGCTATTTCTGATTTGTGGTTGCTTTTGAGAAATTTTATTGCATTGTATATTTTTGTAGAAATCTCTAGAAGAAAAGATTGGCTGCTTGCTGAAATTTTCGGGAGATTTAGATGATCAGACCTGTAGAGAAGATTTGCACATCCTTTTCTCAAACCATGGTGAAATAAAATGGATAGACTTTGTCAGAGGAGCAAAAGAGGTTTGGAAACATTCATATGCTTTTTAGTAATGTTATAGTTTAGGAAATATAATTAGAAAGGAAGCAATTTTTTATTGTATTTATAAAAAGTTTCTATTTGATCATTTACTCCATTTTGTTATTGCTGTCACTACTCGATGTTTGATATGTGGTATTTTCTCAGTTACTGTGAATAATTGTTGGTATTAGTGACTGCAAGTTTTGTAGAGACTTCCTTCCCGATGGTCAGTAAAATTCATTGAAACTGGTAATGGCAAGGAAGATTTGCAGAGTAGGAAAAATTACTTTGAAGGAATTAACTGTCAGACTAACAACTGAAGGATGTGACTTATTTTGTTTTTGGTGTAGGGAATAATTCTATTTAAAGAAAAAGCTAAGGAAGCACTGGATAAAGCCAAAGATGCAAATAATGGTAACCTACAATTAAGGAACAAAGAAGTGACGTGGGAAGTACTAGATGGAGATACGGAAAAAGAAGCATTGAAAAAAATCATAGAAGATCAACAAGAATCTCTAAACAAATGGAAGTCAAAAGGTCTAGTAATTCTGATTTTTCTCTGACAGTGTGGTTATTTTAACTCATTTGCTTGAGTAAAAATTGTAATTGGTGTTCAAAGACATTGACGAGATTTTAAACATTTCTTTACTGATTCCTCAATTATGTCTCTGCAGGTCGTAGATTTAAAGGAAAAGGAAAGGGAAATAAGGCTGCCCAGACTGGGTCTACTAAAGGAAAAGTACAGTTTCAGGGCAAGAAAACTAAATTTGATAGTGATGATGAACGTGATGAAAATGGTGCATCTGGTAAGTTTTTCTAAGTCCTTTGGTACTTTCATGAGAAATTATTTGTGGGAGAGAAGTGATATGTTTAACTTCTGTATGAGTGACATTCTTGGATTGTGATTTATCCTGGTTATGCTGTTTTACAATTGGAAAACGGATGTTTGGAGAATAAGTTTAGAGAGCAAAACTTCCTATGAGCTTTTTCTCATTGGTAATTTTGCTCAGTATTAATATACAGTAATGTTTACAGTGAACTTAACAAAAATTGTTATTATATAGGACCAGTAAAAAGAAAAAGAGAAGAGACAGACAAAGAAGAACCTGCATCAAAACAACAGAAAACAGAAAATGGTGCTGGAGACCAGTAGTTTAGCCAACAAATTTTTATTTGTTTTAATTAGGTTTTCAGCTGCTTTTGTTTTTGGAAGCTTTTAAAAAGAAAACCGAATTAGGTCCACTTCAATGTCCACCTGTAAGAGAGGAAAATTTTTTGTTGTTTAACATGTCTTTTTGTTATTCAAATGAGGATTTTTTAAAAAAATGTATAGTTCTGTTTGTTATTTCAGATGATTCAAATATCAAAAGAAAGATTCTTGTACTAAATTGCCTTTGTAATATGAGAATGTATTAGTACAAACTAATAAAATATATACTATATAAAAAGCCAAAATTTATTTTTCTTTTTCTGTCCAAAGCATTTGAGAATTTATCTTAAATCAGAGTATTCGCTGTTGATTATAGGCCTGTCCCATAACCCGTCTCCTAGGCTTGTTATTTGTATTTACTCAGGCAACTTGATAACAATAGAAATACTGTAAAGTTTAAGAGACTTACTGATTTCTTTTTATGAAATTTGTATGATGCTGGCAGGTCATATCTCAGCTCTATAAAACAAAAGCCACTTAATGATAAAAATTATATTTCTAAACATTTACCACCCTTAACTAAAAAAAAAACCTGAAAAAACAAATTAAGAATGCATTAATCGCTGGTAAACTGAACCTTTTAGACCTGTCACTTTAACTTGGTATCCAAGGACTAAGCTGATGTCTCTCTCCCTAAGATTAGCCATGGCAAACCGAGTTAGGCATTTCTGCTATTTTGGTCATTTATACCAAAATTTGAAGTTATAGGGAAAAGTTTAGAAGGATAAGTGGACAAAAGTGTACCTTATGAAAATGATAGTAGCTTCCAATTTTTAATATCCTAATCTATAGCTGGAAATCTCATAATTGCTTATTAAAATTTTGTTTGGATTTTAGTAAAAGTAGAAAATAGCTAATTATTTTCTTACTAAGCTCTCAACTGAAAACCCATTTTTCAAATTCTAAAGAATAATGCAGGCTATACATTAGATGACAGTAGAAGATAATAGATGACAATGAGTCTACCTATCCTTCATATTTTACAAAATAAATTTTAACGCTAGGTCATAGGTCTCAAATTTTCATGGGCAATCAAATCACCTTCAAATCAAATCTTGAGGTGCAGGTGATAATTCAGTAGGTCTGGGTAGAACCTGAAATTGTGCAAGTCTAATAAGCTCCCAAGGGATTTCAATGCTGCTGATCCAAGGACCAAATTTGGAGTAGCAAAGCTGTGGTCTGATATACTACTGGAACTGTTCTAAGGTACTCCATGTTGCATCTAATACCTTAAATTAGGTAAGGAATGACAATACTGAATATGTAATAGGAAGACCTTTTACACGTTACTATGAACAGTAATAGATCTAGTTAATAACAGCTAATCCACAGTTTATTGTGTAAAAAACATTTTCCCCTTATTGTACTTTTATTTCAGGCCTTTCAGAATTATTTGGATCATAGTTAGCTTTTAGTTGCATGCTTTTCCCATTTCGATGTTTGTGAATATTAAACTTACTAATAAAAATGTATCAAGCATGATTTACTCATAGTGTGATTATATTTTATCCCCCCCACTTAAAAAAAACTTCATGTTATTTGATTTCAAGGGCAATTAGAAAATTGAGATAGAAAGGTAAATCAGGCATAATATTTTACACAAATTCCAAACAGGTCTGACCAACTCCAAGCCCAAGCACTTAATAACTGTAATTAGTTATAGTGGGTTCTGTCTGAGCCTTGGAATGACCAAATACTTGAGTACTATTAGAAATTTTCAGTAAACTGCATAAATTGGGACAATCTTAGGCAAACACTGAAACCCTGCTTTTATGCTATTTGCTACTATTACCAATCATGCCATTATGCCACACTGAAAAACATGATTTACAGTATTTTCACAGCACCTATATAAAAATGCTGGCTCAGCTAATGCATGTTGACTTTCTTAGATATTTTATGAGAGAATTGTCTTACCTGCAATAATATCTATCTTGATTTTCCATTCTGCAGCTTTCTTTTGAATATGCTGAACATAAATAACATGTTAATGTGAACTGATTCTTAATTTTTAAAAATGTTTTTTACTAATACTCGATACTAAGTTTTCAAGCTTTTAAGATTTCATTAGAATTTAGACGCTTAAAGTTTTTTAACTAGACAATGTTTAGAAAATAAACCAAGCCATTTCAATGCATTTCACCATATGAGCCAAATTACATAACTAAATCCAAGTATAATAAAGCTATTTTTTAAAAAAATACATCAAAATGAACAATGTACTCATTTCTGCAGCATTATTTCATCAATATATATAACCATCTTGGAAACCATTCAACAGAGTTCTGTCTGTGGGCAGTTCAGTGGCCTGGTATAGTAGTTAAGGACATGGTCTCTGGAACCAGACAGCCCACATTTGAACTGAAGCTTTGCTACTTAGTAGCTATGTAACCCTGAACTAATTGCTTATTCTGTGCCTCAGTTTCATCATGTTAAATGAGGATAATGGTATCATCAGATTGTTGTGAAATGTGAAAAATGCTTTGAACTGTCGTGGTGCATGTAGTAAGTACTAAATGTTAGCTATTTATAGGTTTAAAATTCTTGAACCACTATAAAATTTGTTAATTTGTTATAACTGCTTTATGAATTTTTAAAATATATATATAACACTCCAACATTAATAGAAATGTAAGTTACCCATAATTCCCTAAGTAAGTTATGTGCATAATTTTCTAGGAATACTTTCATAGAGATCAATTTTTAGTAGTATACGCATTTAGTTCATGTTGGTAGCGTTCATAATACTTAATTGGCACCAAGGTGATTGATAAACTTAGCTTTCCCTAAATTTTAGTTTTAAATATTTCCATTGTAAACAATACTGACAATATGTTTATAAGCGTAGTTTTTTCTTGAATTTAATAAATAATCTCAGTTTGGGTATATTCTCATTATTTCAAGATCTAGAATTTCTGTATAAAGATACAGATTTTAATGCAAATAATATTGCAATTTAATGGGCTCTTAGGATCTTTGACAAATTTGTTAGAAATAAACTGACATGTTTTAGCTATCTGAGACCTAGGTTAGAGAAAGTTTTTAGACGTTAGATTATACAATGAAATGTGGTTGATTCTGGCAGAGATGTTAAAAAATAGGAAAACTTGGGATAAACATTGAACACTGCCTGGCCTATCTACTTTGCTTTAACTATGAGCCAAGAACTTCTCGTAATGCCTAATGAAGAAAAATATGGCAACAGCTTTGAGAGTCACACAGCTATTAGCATGCCTGCCAGGGTATGCTTATATTTTACCTAAATACTTCTATCAAAAAATTACACTTGATACAAATGTACCTATGAACAGAGAGCCACATACTTTTAAGGCTAGGGTCCACAGTTAATGGGTCTGAGGTAAATTTCAGTGACAATGTTACTAATCATGTAGGATACTTAAGCAAAATTATCAAGTTTATAGCAGATGTATATGTAGAATAAAATAAGGACTGTTAATATTGGAAGTTCATTCTTCATTATACCTTCTTTATATATACACCAGATTAGTTTCTTAAATTTACTGTGCTAATGAAATACTTATGCACTGTCTATTGAAATGCACTTAATGAAATAATTTGCTTAGAATTTATTAAGCTGGCCACAGCAATGCTGATGGGTGTTCCTTGGTAACATGGCTATAGGAATTCATTCAAATAATTAGACTCTGCTGCTTAATTGCATTTTTTTACTGGCATGTTTTACTTGGTCTGCATGAACTGTATATAAGTAACAATATTTGTTATGACAAGCTGTGCAGAAGAGTTCATAGCAGGCTTGACTGCTTATCCTCTGAAAAGCCTGCATATAAAGTTGGCCCTTGGATGGGGTATGGGAACTCAGATTTTGGGAGGGTTTTCACTCTCCATTCCCCTGATACCAGTGGCTTATTGTGCTTAAACTATTCATGCTAATACCTGTTTTGCTGCTTTGGTATTTGGGTATGTGCCAGGCAGGGGTAGTTCCTACATGATCAGTCCCCAATAAAAATCCTAGGCACTAAGTCTCAGTTTCCCTGATAGCATTTCACATGCCTGTCACAAAAATTCATTGCTGAGAAAATCATGTGCATCCTGTGTGACTTCACTGGGAGAGAACTCTGGAAGCTTGCATCTGGTTTTCCCTGGATTTCAACCTATGCACCTTTCCCTTTGCTAATTTTGTTCTGTATCCTTCAGCTGTATTAAATCAAGAGCCATGAGTATGACTACATGCTGAGTCCTGTGAGAATTCCTTGAGAATCATTAAACCTGAGGAGGGTCTTGGGAATCTCCTCAACACAAGATTTTTAGATATCAATAATTCGTGGTGTTTACTTTCACATATTGAATGGAGATTTACTTACCAGTAAAGTTATGTTGTGATCTGCTACTTAACCTACATGTATCACTACTCATCGTTAGCAGTATTTTTTTAGCCATGTAATTTTATATTTTTAAAGAGTTATTAGATTACCACATATCCAGAATTTGTTTCCAACTGGATTCCAGTACACTGTATTTACACAAAGTATTTTTCCTATAAAACTACTTTAAAATCTCTTAATGTAATAGCTAACAGTGATTAACATGTGCCTGATACTATTATAAGTACTTTGTAAATATTAACTCATTTAATCCTCATAACCATCTAAGTATAAGGTACTCTATACAAGAGTACAGATAAGCATGGGATAAGTAATGAAACTGAACCCAAGTATATTGACCAAGATAACACAGCTGGAATGCAGCAGAGTTTGGATCTGAACCTAGGCAGTCTGGCTCTATTGTCTGTGTTCTTGATCACTATTTATATTGACACCAAAATAATGTACTACCCCTGCCCTTACTTTTCTGGAATACATCTTATATACATACCCCTATGTGTTATATGCTGGCAAGAATAATGATGGAAGAGGTGGGTTCTGAACTCAGATCAGTTTAGCTCCAGGCTATGTGTTCTTAAAAACCAGGGCTTACTGCCTCCTTTACATGTACCAGTCTACACAGGGACACTAGGACTTACAGCCATCAACTACGACTTACCCAGGCAAACAAAATAGACTGTAACCCTAATTATACCACACTTCTGAATTATAGTCTTTTCCTAGTAACAGTTCCTGCCTGAACAAATATTTGACAAAAGAAGTTATATGGGCTGGAAGCTAATCACAAATGCCAGCCAGTTAAAGGGAAAATTCAGTTTTAAGTATCAGATGTTAAAAAAGGTCAGGAGAAATAGATACCCTCATATTTTGTATTCACAGTAAATCCTTAAAACACTGTCATGAATTTAAAAGTAAATGACAAAATATGATGATTTGAACCTACCTCTCTAGTCGAGGATTTGTGTAAAGAATATACTGCTGTTCTTGCCATTTCCAAAGCAGTCTTCAGAAATGCCATATCTGTCCCTGTTAAGAGTAGAAAAAGCTCCTATTTACATTATGTACCTATTATCAAAATAGAAGATTAAATGAATACCAAAATAGTTCAAATTCTTTCTGCAAAAAGACAAGGTACACATAAAATATCTAAATATAAGGTTGACAGAATAAAACCAGAATTACACTGTCTTAAATAAGGCTAAGGTAGATAATTACACAATAGAATATATAGATGTCAAATTATAATGTACACCTGAAAATTATATAATTGTATTAACTAAAGTTACCCCAATAAACTTAATTTAAAAAATAAAAAATAAGGCCAAGGTAAAAATTCCAGTATATTCCAAATTAACTTTCAAAGAGAACAGAGTAGTAATGACAATGGGGGGTGGAGTTAGAAGCAAGGACTTTTTAAACCATGCATGTCTTTTCTTCTTACTGACTTCTTACTTTCCTTGCCTACAGCATACACGCAAAATAAACAGCCACAATGAGTCACTGTTACTGAGAGACACATGTTGATACCCTCAGGCATTAAAAAGAGGTTCTAAAAGTATAAAATCTTTAATAGGATTCATAATCATTCATAAGGGTTAGGTAAATCATTTTCGAAAGTGGAGTATAAAAGAATAAAAATATTTCATTTAGTAAAAATTTGTGAAAACAAAGATTGAAAATTTCAGTTCCCTTCCATGCATCAAGCAAGTTCAAACTAAAATTGTAATAACTAGACAGGAAGGACATTGCTTTATTTAATGAACAGTGATAAACACATAATCCAATCAATGAGAACATGGTTTTAAAAACTTGCTTTTCTATAAATACTCCAGTACACCTGATTCTTGTTACTAACCTTTATTATTTTTGGTCCCAAAGGGAGGATTCATAATTACCGTATCAAATGACTTAGACATCCTGTTAGATAATGAGCACACATCACATTGAACCATGTCAACATTTGTTAACTCAAACTCTTCCACATTCCTATTAAATATTTCCAATGCATCTTCATCTATGTCAAATCCAACACATAACCTATAAATATAAAACACAAAGTGTAATCACTTATAGCTCCCAGGTCAAAACAATAACAAAATTAAAATCATATACCTTTTTAACTCAACTAGTAAAGAGTGAATGTTACTTTTCAACAGCATGATTTCCCAACCTGGCAGGGGTTGGAAACTCAGCTTTGCATATAAAGGCATGTTAACTGCTGCTCTCACCATTTTACTTTTTAGTTTGTTTTGATGTTCTGCTCATTCGAAATATACTCATTATCAGATTCTTACTCCCCTTATCTCTTACTGTAGAGTCCCATAATCAGTTGATCCTATTTATGCTTATTAAAGCCGCCCCATATCCAAATAATATATACTGGATCACCTACCCTGCTCCTAACATTGCAGTTCCGATGCTAAGCACTCCACAACCACATCCTAGATCTGCAATCACTTTATTTTCAATGTCATCATATGTATTATGAATTGTATAGAGCATGCATGCTAAAAGATCAAAAACATTAGAGAATAATCAAGTTTATGAATAAAATCAATTTGTGCAACTGACTCTCTAAAACAGTTTGTCTTGCATTATTTAGTCCTTCCCCAAATGGTGTTCCAGATAATTAAAAAAACATAAGGCATATAACCTGGTATGCAGTAAGAGGCCACACAAAAAAAGTAACATATACCAGTGGTTTCCCAAAACTAGTCTCTGCTGACAACACCAAGAACGACAAAACTCTGAAGTAAAATGAGAAAAATATGGTTAAAATGTTATTTTTCCTCAGTCTATTCAAAAACATTGCACACATACATATATCAGTTCTTTCTTTGATATTAAATAACTTGTTAATATATAAACTTGGCAACCCTACATTAGTCTCCAAAATCATTTTAAATTTTACTGATCTGTGAAATCTGTAAGTCTGGGAACCACAAATACTGAACAAGCATTAACACTGAAATGGCATAGAACTATTTTGCAACAAATTTGTCTCCTGAACACAGGTACCATAAGGTTAAGCTAGAATGGGAAAGGAAAAGACCTACATCCAAAATATAGCCTTAGACATATTCAGACATTATATTTATGATCTACAGACACATAAATTTTATAACCTAGTGAGGCCTGATAAGAGAACTATCGAGAAGTGCAGAAGCTGCTATCGGAAAGGGATCTTTCAAATACACAATGGTCTGGGATATACTGAAGGCTAAGCATGAATAAAACCACTGATACCTCCCTGTGAGTATATGAACCCAACAAGGATTACTGGCCATCATTGATGCCCCAGGATCCAAAGGTTTTAAGGAAAGCACAATTACAGGGACATCTCAGGCTGACTGCAGTTTTGATTACTGCTGCAGGTGTCAGTAACTTTGAAGATGGTTATCTCAAAGAATTAGGACACCCGCGTACATATTACACACCGGATGTGAAACTATTATTATTTTGTAATTGGGTTCCACAAAGAAACCCTAAAGCCAAAAGACATTAAAGAATTCATTATTATCTAAACTGAGAATACTGGTCTTAACCCAGACACAATTTTGTGCCAGTTTTCGGTGGGAATTACGACACTGTGTTGGAGTTAATTGCTGGTATGCATGTATTTCCCCTGACTTTTATTGGTAGCTTAGAAACAGAACTATATTGGAGCTGGACGGGGATTCCTTCTTGATGGTGTTGCCAACAATTAAATTTCATAAAACTCTTCAATGACTTTAGTAATACTTTTATTAAACATGAACGGTTTTTCCTGTATTTTTTCCCAGTATTAGTCTCTTGCATCAAGCAACACTGCTGATTCTCAGACCATTCTTTAAATCTGAAATGCATCCTCATCTTTATATAGCACCTATTCCAGATTTGTTAAACTCAATCCTTCGATTACCAACTCCAGTATTCATTTCTAGGGCAGAGTACACCGTAGGAATCCTTGTGTTGACAATTCATTGCAATAGGAAATTGCAACGAATTCTTATTTAGCAAATACTTACTGAGCTCTTAACAAGTATCAGAAATTCTTCCAGGCAATGGAAATTGTGTGAACAAGACCAACAAATTCTTTGCCTTCGAGTTTACAGTGCCATGAGAGAAACGGATTTAAAAAAAAAAAATCTGACAGTGTTAAGGGGTATGTAAAAACCAAACAGTAAAATGATAAAAGTGTATGTGTGTAGGGTGTCTTTAGCTGTGGTGTCAAGTAAGTCTTCTTTAACATGATATGTAATCTTACAGATTTCTTCCAGACGTTTTTGGTATCTAAATAATTGTTCTAATTCATTACAAGAGTAGATAGGATAAACCCGTGAAACATGGGCGTGGTCACCAGCCTCCCTACCTGCAATGTGTGGCCTGGTCGGATACTGTTCCAGAAGAAGCTTGGGCTTTTCGAATCCATCCACTTGTTGCAGGCGACTCTCTAGTTCCTTAAGCCTTAATTTCTTCATTTTAAAAAAAGTGTACGTTCTCAAGGTTTAATGGCACTGGATCTGCAACATCTGCAGAGAAACCTATTTAACCTGAATTTTCCCACTCCACAATCCCCTGCCCATATTTCAGCGCCGCTAGCCAGTGGCCGGGAAGGGGACGCAGAGCGCTTAGGGCACACCAGCCTCCGCCGTTCCCGCTGTCCATGCGCCAGCGGCAGGCGGAGTCTTTGGCCAGCCCCCGACCCGCTTGCCTCCAGGGTACCCAGCGGCGATCTCGGGGTCCTTGGAGACGCGCGGCGGCTACAGCCTGGAGTCACGGTAAGATTTCAAGTACCGCGTCCCAGTATTTCAAAAGACAGCTTGCGCTTTGGGGCCGGAAACTCCACCACGCACGCACGCACGCACGCACGCACGCACGCACGCGTCTGCACCCAGCGGTCCGGCGCCGAGCAGCAACCGCGGCCGGGCTCACAGGTTCCTCTGGCAATACGAGCGTTTCATCCTCATCCACCTCCACCCGCGCCGGGTCCGCATCAACGATAGAGCCCGCCCTTCTCGCAGCCCTGGGTCTGGCCCCAGCCGGCTTGTTACTTGGTCATTACTCTCTAGCGTATCCTTGAGTACCAGCAGACTTTCAAAGGATATGGGACAAAAGGTTGATAACGTTGGAGAAGAGAAGGTTAAAGTGAGTGTGAAAGTCACAGTCACTTTGTTTTAATGCCAGCTGGCCTTTCTGCCTCCTGTCTCCCAACTCCCCTCTCAAAAAGTTGCAATTGCCATTCACCTTTCTTCCGGGGCCGTTAGAATGCCCTACTTTATTATAACTGTTTCCCTCTTAATAGGTCACCTGTGTCACCTCAACTCTACAGGTGGTGAAGTGAGAGAAGCTCAAAGAAGAAAAAGTTTAATGAAGGAATAGGTAGTGGTCTTAAATGCTAGAAAAAGGTCAGGCTTTCATAGAAGAGTGAAAACCAAGTTGTGGATTTTGAACACAATGGAAGCTTAGTAGAAAGTAAATGTGAACAATTCTTAAGAAACGTGACTATGAAAAGAGGAGTGAGAATGGTCGATGCTTGGTACTATTGAGAAGTTTTTTTTTTTTTTTTTTTAAATGATAGATGTGAACATACCTAAATATAGACATGTTAAAACTAACAGAAAGGTAGGTTCAAAATACAACAGGATATTGTTGGAGTTAGGATCCTGAGAAGTAGAATCCAGTGTTTAAGTAAAAGGATCGCCTTTAATCTAGGGAATGGACCCTTTTCATTATTAAAGGAAGAAAAAGGAGTGGATGGAAGAGGAAGTAGAAGGAGTGGTGTCTGAGGCTGCTATATGTCTCTCCTTATGCCAATATCACACTGTCTTGATTGTTATAGCTTTGTAGAGAGTTTTGAAATGAGAGATGTGAGTCCTTCAATTTTGTTCTTCCTTTTCTAGGTTATTTTGACTCTGGGTTACTTGCATTTCTGTATGAATTTTAAGATCAATTGGCAAATTTTTGCACTTGGAATTTTCATAGGGGTTGCGATGAATCTATAGGTCAATTTGGGAGTATTGCCATCAAAATAAGTCTTCCAATCTATGAACATTTATTTAAACTTTTCAATTTATTTAAACTTTCTTTAATTTTCAACAATGTTTTATGCGTTTAGAGTATAAGTTTTATACTTTTATTAAATTTGTTACCAAGTACTTTATTCTTTTTGATGCTATTGTAAATTGAATTGTTTTCTTAATTTTATTTTTGGATTGTTCATTGCTAGTGTAAAGAAATACAATTGATTTTTGTTATTGATCTTGTGTCCTGTAACTTTTCTGAATTTATTAGCTCTAATTTTGTGTATGGACTTCTTATTATTTTCTATACATAATGTCATGTTATCTGCAAATAAAAATAGTTTACTTCTTTCTTTTTAATCTGGATGTCTTTTTTTCCCCCTTGCCTAATTGCTCTGGATAGAACCTCTAGTACAGTCTTGAATAACAGTGGTGAAAATAAGCATCCTTGTCTTATTCCTGATCTTAGAGGGAAAGCTTTCAGTCTTTTATTGATAAGCCTGGTGTTAGCTGTGAGTTTTTCACAGATGCCCTTTTATCAGGTTGAGAAAGTTTCTTCAAAAGCAGTAATTCTATGCACCATTTTGCAAAGTTATATATTTTTTCTCCTGAAATATTGAGACAGGCAAAGAAGTCCTGACAGTTAAATAGATTCAGGATAGTTGTTTTGACAGAGGGCTACAATAGAAGCATGAGAGATAAGACAAAGGGTGGTATTGGTTAGAGGATGCTATGGTATTGGACCAGGAAACCTGTGGCTAGATAGAGAAAGAAATGAAAAGGAAGGGAATAAGACTGAGGGGAACAATATTAGAAGGATGAGGACTTGATGATGTTAATAATAGGTTTAATGGAAGAAAGAAAGTGAGAAATTAATAAGGGTTGAGTTCAAGTAATGGAATATGGAAGTTGAAGATTTGTATAAAGTACTTGTGGCTAGAGGTAGGAGCAATGATTGACTGCCAACAGGTCTTTTGAAAGATGATGGAAATGTTTTAAAACTAAATTTTGGTGATGTTTGCATATCTTTTTAAATTTCTATGCTTAAAAAAAGCCACTGAAATGTAAAAATGGGTAAAAAATATATTAGTATGTGGATCAGTTGTAAGAGATGATAAGGCTGAAGTTAAGGCCATGAAATTGGGTGGCTGCAGTGGAGCACAGGTAGAAGATCATTGTCTGATGGGCTGTCCACATGGAAACTGAAATCTCCATATGGTGGTAAGAACTTAAGATGTAGAGGAGAGCTGCTTTCAATTGCCAACTCTTTAAAAAATATACAGATTCAAAATTGATTTGTACAAAAAACACTGATAAAGAGGGTTAAAGAGTGATTTCAGTGGATAGCACAAGACTTAGAGGCAAGTACTTTCCCCACATGACCAGGAGACTTATTTACTTAAACTTCAGTTGATGGATTATTTGCTATTAGTTCTATGTAACAGACACCGTTCTAATGGTAAGTGGGAACTGCATAAGATGTGAATCCCTTCCTGTACATAGTTAACAGTTTACTGGAGGAAATGAAAGATAAACATTTGAAAAGTTTAGTAAAAACCACTAGCATCTATTAAAGTGGCCAAAATAATTAGGAGAAAAAAGAAGACACATAATACCAAGCCCTGGAGAGGATGTAGGCATGTGGAATTCTCATACTTTGCTTGTGGGAATACAAAGTGACTTAGCCTCCTTGGAAAAATGTTTGGCAGTTTCTTATAAAGTTAAACATACATTAATCATGTGACTCAACAATCTCACTCGTACATATTTACGCAAGAGAAATGAAGACATGTCACATAGAAACCTATATACAGATGTTTATAACAGCTTTATTCAAAATCAGCAAAACTGTAAATAACCCAAATGTCTACCAACTGGTGAATAGACATATTTTGGTACATTCATATACACCATAGAATACTACTCAGCAGTGAAAAAAATGATAAATGCAACAACTGGGATGAATATTAATAGCTGGTTATGTTAAGTAAAAGAAACCAAACTCAAAAAGCTACATATTGCATAATTTTACTTATAAGATACTCTGAAAAAGCAAAACTATCAGAAGTGAATACAGATCAGTGGATGCCAGGGACTGGGTTGGGGGAGGGATTGACTATAAAGGGTTATGAAGACAACTTTAGGGATGATAGACTATGGTGATTTTATGGCTATGCATTTGTCAAAATTTATAGAATGTGCCTAAAAGGAATAAATTTTGCTGTATGTAAATTATACCTTAATAAATTTGATTTTATAAAAAAGTGTAATTTATACATTTCTACATTATACATTTATACATTAATTTATACATTAATACATTACAGTCATTTATACATTAATTTCACAGTTTTCAAACTTTTTGGTGTCAAGGTAGCTATATACTCTTTAAAATTATTAAGGACTTAAAAAATTTTTTGTTTGTGTGGATTATATCTAATGATATATTTGCATTACTGAAAACTAATACTAAGAAATTTTAAAAAATTCATTTATTCATTTAAAGCAATTATAATTCCATTACATGTTAATATAAGCAACATTTTATATGAAAAATAACTTTTCCATAACAAAAAACATTAGTGGAGTCTCTTTAATGTCTGGCTTAATAGAAGAAAGCTTGAATCTTGTATCTGCTTTTGCACTCAATTTATTGTGATATTTTGTTTTGGTTGAAGTATTTGAAGAAAATCTAGCCTGACACACATATTGGAGAAGCAAGGAGTGTTTTCGTTGTCTATCCTGATAATTGTGGATATTCTTCTTTGTTAAGACAGCACAAGTTGAAAGAGTTAATTTCTTGAAGTTTAATTGCAATGTGGAATCTTCAGCCATACCAATGAACTTTTCATACTGTTAAATTACAATCCATTAGTCTACCTGGGATTTGAATAGATTTATTTTTACTCATACATGATTTTATAACATCATGTGAATCCCTTCCTGTACATAGTTAACAGTTTAGTCATGTGGAAAATATTGCTTCATTGAGTTATCCAAGTCTTCTAAAATGTTTTATTATACAATATCAGAAAATCACATTTATTAATATCACCACCGATCTCCTCAGAAAAGTCTTTAATTATTGGAAACACTGTCAGACTCACAGTGGCATATACAAATTTTTCAAAATATTATTTTTGCTAGAAACATTAAATTTTTTTATTGGCAAAAAAACTCAGACGTTTTCCATGAAACGACAGACTTATTTCATCCATTTATCAGAAAATGGCTGCCATATACCAAGTTTGAATAACCATAGTTTGCCTGCCAGTCATAGTTTCAAGTAAAATTGTGTGCTTAATATCCAGAATATGTAAAGAATACTACAACTCAATGACAAAAAGACAAAGAAGCCAATTTGAAAATGGAAAAGGACTTGAGTAGACATTACTCAAAATACTATATATAAATGACCAATAAGCACATGAAAAAATGCTCAACATCATTAGTCACTAGGGAAATAAAAATTAAAACCACAGAAAGCTTATACCCATTAGGATGGCTATTAACAATAAAAAGGAAAATAAATGTTGGCAAAAATGTGTAGAAACTGGATCTCTTATGCATTGCTGGTGGGAATGTAAAATATTGCAGCCTCTGTGGAAAGCAATTTGGTAGCTTCTCATAAAGTTAAACATAGTGTTATATCATATAATCTAACAATTTTACTTCTAGACATATACTCCAAAGAATTGAAAGCAGGGACTCAAACAGGTCCTTGTACATCAATGTTTATTTTAGCTTTATTCACAATATTCAAAAGGTGGAAACAACCCATGTGCATATCAATAAATGAGTGGATAAACAAAATGTGGCTTATACATACAATGTAATACTATTCAGCCATAAGAAGGAATGAAATTGGGGTGCATGCTACAACATGAGTGAACCTTAAAACATTATATTAAATGAAAAAAGCCAGACACAAAATGACAGCTATTGTATGATTCCACTTATATGAAATATCTACAAACATTTGTTGAATTAATTTGCTGCATGGATAAGACAATAGATGAAAATCTGGTTGTTAGTAGAGATTCAGAGAAAGAAACTTTCCTTAGGTAAAAAAAAAAAAAAAAAAAAAAAGAAGAAGAAGGGAGGAAAAGAAAATTAGGAAAACTTGTAATGATATTAAATGATAATAAAAAACCCCCAGAAGGTTGTTAAGCATTTATAACCTTGGAAAAGTTGCTCTTGTAGAGGACCTAATGTAAGTCAAACCCTTAATGCACTGTCATACTCCCCCCCGCCAAATATTTCTAAAGCATGAGTTGAGAAAATTACTAAAAATGTTTTTGCTTCAATATTAAACAAATAAAAGACTGGCAGTAAGTATAGTTGCAAGGTAGTTACTAAGGTAGGAAGGAAAGAAAGGAGGGGAGGGAAAAAAGGGAGAAAGGAGAAAGATGGGCACATGCAGGAACAGTGAATGATTTTTCTTCCAGGGTTTGTTCATATGTTTTGAAAACTGTGAAATGAAGAGTATCACTGCTACTTGTGAAATGGGGATAATGGTAAGTACCTCTCAGGGTTGTTGTGAATCTTAAATATGATCACTTGGAAGAATTCTTTGTGAGTAGTAGGCACGGTGTTTCTTATAGTGTGAATTTCAACGTTTGTCATTAGAACTGGTGAACTTACTGTACATAGTAAAGGTCTGGTGTATATTTTGGAGGCTGGGAAGAAACATAGAAGTTAATAATGTTGTAGGTAACTTGTATTTTTATGTTCCCAGCACGTATGGCCTCCTCTGCCTTCTGGTAATAAGGGTGGCGTGAGCACAAGTTGGGTCACAGTTCTTCTCCAGAGTTTTAAGTGGCCCTGGCAGAGAAGAAACACTTTTTCCTCTGTTGTGAAGTTGTGGAAATATGTTCTAGAAGTGGGGTTGAGAGAGGCCCTTGTACAGAAGTTATCGGAGACAATAGAGCTGATGCTCACTGAAAGCAAAGATGGAGATGCATCCAGGTTCATCTCCCCTTTCCTTTCATGTTTTATATGATCTAATATGGTCTATTTGGTTTAAGATAGTTCAAGTTGGGTTTTTATCTCTTGCAACCAAGAAAGTCTTGATAAATACAAAAACAATTTTGAAGTACTTACATTAATTTATAAGTTGTCTGTTAAGGGTGTCTTTTTTAACTTTGGAAGCAATGATGTTATCTATCATTTGTTTATAGCTTTTACCTTATCTGTGTGGTTTATTTTAATTTGAAAAGCCAATTTAGAAATATCACAAGATTCTTCTTCATGTTAATTAATATGGAATACATAAAAACACATAGTTTTTTAGATACTATTTTGTAGCTTTCTGTAACCGCAGTATGTGCATTATTTATTTAATGTCTTCAGTAGAGTAACAGTAGCATGCTTAAATGTAATCCTATAAAGTGTAACATTTAAGGGAGTGCAGAGATTTCAGCTGAATTTCAGTTTGGCTTTCCCTCATGAAAATATGATCCTTGTAGGAATTCCCCATGACACAGCACAATGATTTAAGAGGTAATTTAGAAAAAGAGTTTTTATATTACACTAACACACTATAAAAGAAAAATGTCAGACTTCCTGGATCCAAATGATAGCAGCCCCAGACACTCTAAAAGAACCAAAAATTTGAGAGTCTGTCATATTGACTTTGAAAGCTAAAGCAGTAAAATAGTTTTTCCCTAGATAGAAACTTGATTATTTTATTCATCTCAAAAGATAAGTAATACTTCTAATTATTATTAACTGTTTTATTGAGGTATAATTTCATACCATAAAATCCACCTGTTTTTAGAGTAGAATTCAGTGATTTTTAGTAAATTTCCATAGTTGTGCAACCATCACCATAACCTAAATTTAGAACATTTCTATAATCCTAAAAAGATCATTTGTGCCTATTTGCAGTCACTTCTGTTTTTATCTCAAGTAGATTACTCTTTTGCTAATCTACTTTCTGTCTCTATTGATCTGCCTTTTCTGGACAGTTCATGTAAATGGAATCACACAACCTGCATTTTTTCGGTATCTGACATTTTTCATTGACATAACATTTTTGAAGTTCATGTTGTAGCATGTATCAGTAATTTATTCCTATTTATTGTTAAATAGTATACCATTACATGAATATGCCACATTTTGTTAATCTACTTATGAACCGATAGACCTTTTGGATCATGAAGTTTTTTGCTATTATGAATAGTATTGTTACAAATATTTACCTAAAAGTGTTTGTGTGGATATACATTATAAATTCTCTTGGGTAGATGCCTAGTGCAGAAATGAAGGGCTTTACGTTCACTTTATGTTTAACTCTTTAAGTAACTGCCATTTTACATTTTACATTCCCATTAGTGAAGTATGAGGGTTCCTATTTCTCCATATCCTTGCCAACATTTATTATTGTCTGTCTTTTTGATTATTGCCATTCTAGTGGATGTGTATAGTGGTATATCATAGTTTTAATTTGCATTATTTAATGGCCACTTACATATCTTCTTTGGTGAAATGTCTATTCACATGTTTTGCCCATGTTCAATTGTTTTTTTTGTATTGTTGTTATTACCAATTATTTTAATAGTTCTCTGATATTGAACAGGTCTGATATCATCATGATCAGAATAGGTGGGAAATCTAGCAAATGTCCAGGTTTCTGTACATGTACTGCAATGTCTATGTAACTAAAATAGGGGAAGGTATTTAAATGTTTTGTTGTTGTTGTTGTTACATAATAAAAGAAGCATTTGTCAATAGTGGAATTTTGTAGAAATTTGTAGAAATTTAGGAGTGCGTGGAGATGCTGAAAAAGCTGAATTTCCAGCATGCATCATCATGGTCAAGAAGAGCAGGCATCTTTGTTATTCTTTACAGGAAAGCAGTCTTGGAGAAATACCAGTACTCTTCCCCAATTCCCTTAATCCATAGACACTGATTATTGAATACACACCAGTTCTACCTTAGTTTGAAATGTTCCTAGATTTTATTTGGCTTATAATTTGGTGATTCATTAAGAGAATTATGGAGCAACTTTTCAATTATTTATCATTGTTAAATGCTGATTGTGAAATGCTTTATTAATGTAGGAGGTCAGGACATGTGATATAGTCTGTTCTATTTATGTACAATTCATTGATAACACTGGAAGTTAGTTATGGGAATTTAAATTTAAATTTCGATTTTTAGTTCTTTGAAGGATCATTGATAATCTCTTCCAAGATTCAGATTTTGCTAGATAGGGCAGTATATAACTTCTGGAGCTTCGATTTCTTAGGTCTGAGGTGGGGCCTGAGGATCTGTTTTTGTGAGTAGAGCTTCAGGTGATTCTCAGGATCAGGCAAGTTTGCAAAGCACTGGTGTGGTAGAAAGAGCAGGGCTTTAGAATCAAATAGACCTGGGTTTTAGTCTCATCTCATTTAATTGCTAGCTGTGCGTTTTGGGGGACATATATTACCTTCTTAAGTTTTAATTTCCTTTAATAATAGTACTGACTTTAGAGCAGCAGTCCCCAACTTTTTTGGCACCAGAGACCTGTGCTCCTAGGAGAATCTAATGCTTGGCGATCTGGGGTGGAGCTGAGGCAGTGATGCTAGCACAGGGGAGCAGCTGCAAATACAGATGAAGCTTCGCTCACACTCACCACTCACCTACTGCTGTGTGGTCAGTTTCCTAACAGGCCATGGATAAGTAGTGGTCTGTGGCTTGGGGGTTTGGAGACCCCTGCTTTATAGGATTTTTGAGAAGATTAAAAGAAATAACATCTATAAAGAACAGGACCCATAATAAATATACAACAAACATTTTTTATTGCAATTGTTCCATTTAACAACAATAATTAGACAAATTTGAGCACTTAAGGGCAACGATGAAGAAGACTCATTTTGTCCTCAAATGTACCCATTTAGCAGTGGGGTGGAGATGAGCTTTACAGCAAAGGCAATGTTATGTCATCAAATAAGTTCAGGGTCATTGTTTATTTTTTTTGAAGAATGACATGCGCAGACATTGCTAGAATAGAGATGTGGGGTGAGCATGTGGGGTGGAGTAGGGTGGGAACTAAGAACAATAAAAACCCAAAGGCAGGAAATGACAAATCATCTTCAGTAAACAGTAAACAGTCCCATTGGTCTCTTTCATATGGCAAACTTAGAGCAGTGTCAAGAGATAAGGATAGAAAGATAGGCTGAGTTTTGAGAGATTTAAGCAGTTTGGCTTGTTTCAATTAAAGATTTTGAACGCAATAATGATTAACCGGGTAATAGTGTGATGGTAAGAACTGGGAGGATCTGAAATTAGAAGGTTGCTTCAATAGTAATAGTAATTCAATAGAAATTAAAGGTTTGATAAGTAGGAATTTATATCTCAAAATGAAATGCAGATGCCTAAAAGACATCTGAAGAATGCTGCGTATAATTCCTATAGTCCAGGTAAAAAAATTATTAAAATATAAAAAATATTAAAGAATTTCCGTAATAAATATATATTTTTAAGGCGAGTCCCTTCCTTCAGTAGCTCTTAACTTTGAGAGCCAAGAGGTGGTGGGGGAAGGGACAGAGCAGCGTCCCTGGCGAGAGGGGGCGTGTGCAGACAGAGCAGGCACCGCAGCGGGAGGGGGCGTGTGCAGAAACAAGGACGCAGGCGGAGGTGCGCGGCAGCTCTAGGGTATCGCGAGAGTTGGGCGGGCCGAGCCATCGCAGCAGTCAATTCCCCCACCCTCCCGGGAGGAGCGGCCAGCCTTGGGCTCTCCAAATTCTGAGCTCTCATCATGGCGGCGGCGGCGGCGGCGGCGGCCGTCGGGGGGCCGCAGCCGCCTCAACCCGAGCTGCCCACGCCCGGACTGGCCCTGGACAAGGCGGCCACCGCCGCGCACCTGAAGGCAGCCCTTAGCCGCCCGGACAACCGGGCAGGTGCTGAGGAGCTGCAGGCGCTGCTGGAGCGAGTGCTGAGCGCCGAGCGGCCGCTGGCCGCGGCTGCGGACAGCGAGGAGGCGGCGGCTGCCAGCAGCGGAGGCGGTCCGGGGGCGGCAGAAGAGGAGGCCCTGGAGTGGTGTAAGTGCCTTCTGGCGGGCGGCGGCGGCTACGATGAGTTCTGCGCGGCAGTGCGGGCCTACGACCCCGCGGCGCTCTGCGGCCTGGTCTGGACAGCCAATTTCGTGGCCTACCGCTGCCGGACGTGCGGCATCTCCCCCTGCATGTCGCTGTGCGCGGAGTGCTTCCACCAGGGTGATCACACCGGACACGACTTCAACATGTTCCGCAGCCAGGCCGGGGGCGCCTGTGACTGCGGGGACAGCAACGTGATGCGGGAGAGTGGGTGAGTGGAGCCTTCCCCTGGGGCGGGGGTTACGGCGGGCGGCTCAGGCCAGGGTCTAGGGAGGCCGGGAATGGGGACCCTGGAGCCGATTCTGAGCTGTCAAGGGAGAGGAGTGGGGGAGGGTGCAGCCACATGGGGTTGGAGGTGTTTGAGCTGTCAGCGGTGGAAAGGGGGATGGGGAGGAGGGAAGATCGGAGAGCTTGTTTAGGGGACAGGGCTGTGAATTTGCGAGGAAGCCAGGGCAAGTGAGTGATAGCGAGAGAAGAGCCAGTGCATAGGGTAGCAGGAGAGGGAGAAGGAAAGGATACTTGGGGAATCTGGTGTCGAGCTGTCAGTCGTGTACTTGTTGGGAAAGGCTGTAAAGCAGCTTGGTTCTTGGGAAGAAATGATGATGTGATTTGGATTGGCTGGGAAGGCGAAGGTATTGGGGACCAGATTTGGTCGCGGGATGATGAGAGTCCGGGAGGCGGTCTTGGAACTGCAGGAGAGGGAGGACAGCTTGAGGAAAAGGACTTCTGAACTGTCAGTGTGTCTCAGTACGAGGGAAGGAGCTCTTGAGCTTATGGAGGTTGAGGGAGGAGGGAAGGGGAGGGGCCTGCATGAAAAGTGACTGTTGAGCTGTCAGTGGAGTATTTGGTGTGCTGGAATGACATCTAGAATTGGGCTACTGAGCAGTCAATTATAGAATACCCTCCATACAAGAACAAACAAAACACTAAGCGAATTAGGAATCAAGTGTTAGCTTTTCTCCAGTTAAAAGGGCGCCTTATTCACTGACTAATATGTGACATCTTTCTAAAAGGAGACACTCAACAAAAGCTTTTTCAATAGGAGCAGTGTTGCGACTTAGGACAAAAGACATTTCAGAGGTTGCAGTGAGTTAAAGAGTTGGTAGATGTGGTGTCTTGGCTTGGGGCATGATCTTCATGCCTAAGGAAGTCCTAGAGAAAGAAAAAACTTCGTGAAAGAGAGGAGATTTTAGCTGGGCAGTAGTTGAAAGAATGTTAGCAAATCCAGTTATTCAAGTTTTTCAGATTTTAGCTCTTATAATTGTAGAGCGTAATCCCTTTAGAAATGGTCACTACTTCCTTCTTTGGAGTAGTTGTAGGTTACTGTTACTCTAGAATGTTTGTAACTAGATGCAAACAAGGTTCCTAGGATATTAAAAATGAACAAGACATGGACCTACCCCTTAAGCCGCTTACACTGGAGTAGAAAATGATAAATTCCTTTAATACTCCAGGAGTTAGAGGAGGCTTCCGTGCAGAAGAAAAAGACTTCAGAATGGAGGTATTTTGAGGTTACTACTACTAATAGGATTACTAATAACAACAGTAATGACTGCAGCTAATATTTGAGAGCATAAAGTGTAAGACCAACACTTAAAAATACTTTTTAAAAATTAATTTTTGAATAGACAAAATATATAGATAAAGCAAAAAAATAAAAAGTAAAAACACACAGTTTGTGAAGTTTCCCTCCAATCTTGTCTCCCATTCTGCCTAGTTCTTTCCCACCACTGTTAGTTTCTCTTAGTTTAAAAACCAAGAAAGATGAAAATATATTTTGATTTTTCATTCTCTTTTATGCAAAAAAAACCCATACCACATTCACTGTTTTACACATCTTGCATTTTCCCCTGATCTAAGAGGTCTTTAGATGTCAGTAAATCAGTGTACTCTATTTAGAAAAACAAAACTGCTGCATGGTGCCCTGTGTCATGAATTTGCCTTTATTTAATCATGGACAGTTGGGTTTTGAGGGACAATTGGGTTTCTAGTATGAAATAAAAAACCTGGTATACTTGTCTTTTCACACCTGTGCAAGAATATCAATGGGATAAATTCTCAAAAGTGTGATTTCTGATTTGCTCTCCATAAGACTAAGTATTAAGCAGAGTATGAGACTCTTGTTTCTAACAGCCTTACCAACAGCATTATTAAAACTTTGGATTTTTATTGATTTATTGGTAAACAGTGGTCAAATATTGACTGCTTTAAATGGTTTAATTCATGTAATCTTCAACAACTAAGATTATTACTGTTGTTATTCCCACTGTACAGAAGAGGAAAGTGGAGCACAGAATTTTAAAAAACTTGCTCAGGATTACGCAGATAATAAGTTAGGCATGCTGGATCCAGAGCTTGACCACTCAACATTTCTCTCTACTGCCTCTACAGATAGCATTCTTATTGGTACTTCTATTAATGTGTTTTGTCTTTGTCTTTTTCTTTTTTTTACTATGCCATTCTTATTTGGGCCTTTGTTTCTTTTTTCTTTTTAAAAACTTACATTTTTAAAAACTGTAGGAGGCACTTCAGAACATCCGAGAAGGAGTTGAAACATTCTTTTATTGATATTTAGACATTTTTACTTCTTAGTCTAGTTTAGCTCTTAAGAGAACCTCAAAGATCATGAAAGTAGGAAGTAATATTGCTTCTATCCTGCATTTTAGAACATAGTGGTAATTATCAGGTTGATCTGAATGAGAGACAAATCTGATATCTAATTGTGATGCTTCCGTGCAGGGGTGGAAATAGGTCAGTAAATTTCTTTGAAGATACTCATACAGGTTTAGGGCATCTGGGCTGTAGATAGTCTACGTCCTAATATCATAGCTTTGCCTTTACTGACATCTCATATGCATGTATTTATTTTTTTACCCCAGTTTGGCAACCCTCTATGAGTTGATGTATAGTATCTAAAGATTTACTGTCTTTCTGAAATACAGAACTATTGCCTGTATGTGCCAGCAGTTTCCATATCCAGTTTCAAAAAGGCCAAGAATGAACAATAAACAGTATTGTGGTTACATGATTATTCTGAAATATTTACAACTCTTTGGGTTGGATAGATTAAGTTTTCTAGGCTACATACCTAATCTACTGCTTTGAAAGACAGGTGATGTTAACCAACAGTGCAGGTTAAAAGGCTGCCTCTGGGGAGGGGGTGGGGGAAGCCCACCTCTGGAACCTTTTTAGAACTGGAAATCATCAACAAATTCTATCAGTGTTCTTGGTTGGCAAAGCTGGATTATCTTGGCATTGACAGAATATATTTAACTTTTCTCAGTTTTTGACATTTCTGAAAATCCTTTTAGGTTACTAAATATTGGCAATGTCTTGACTTTGGGGTTGTTTGTTATTCTAACAGCCGTAGAAGTTTGTAAATCTCATTGTTCAGTAAATTTTTAAGGAAGGATTCCACTTTTCTCTATATCTGTGTTCTTAGTAACAAAGGAAATCCTGCAGTGCTTTAACCCTTTTCCTGAGTGTTTGACTGTTGTGGGTGTGATTGGAGATGGGGAAGAATCTTGGAATCATTACAACCTGTATTACTATTTAATTTTCAAATTTGTAATTATGGACCTATTTGGGGAAGAGTCAGTTATTTTTGATTAGTAGTATCGATATAATAAATGTGACATTAACAGATATACAAAGCAAAGGAAGAAACAACTGAGAATTCATTTGTGAGATGAGATCACAAAGGCTATGGAAACTATATATTAATTGTATATATAATATCATAGTTTTGCCACTAATGAATAAGTGCAGTCATTGTCACAAATAGTTTATAGATGCATGAGCCAAAAAAAATGTAATGGAAAATGTAAAATAATGTCTGACTTGTTTGGGATTCTGATGGTACTAACTAGAAATTGGAATTTTAAACATTTAGTTCTCAAATTTTGTTGCAAAGGATGACCATTTTCATGTTCAATCCTGTATTATAGATATATTTGCCTCCTTGCTGGTTCTCTCTCAGATTCTAAGCTTTTTAAAAAATAGGAACCTTGTCTTACTCTTAATCACAGGCCAGCACAGTCTCTTGCACTTAGTAGGTGCTTAGTAAATGTGGAATTAAACTGGGTAAAGTAGTGGCTGTTATACCTGAAAATTTGTCCTAAGATTACATTGCTTTAGTTTTTCAGGTATTGATTATTAAATCCATAACATCTTTTTTGAAAGTACTTCAGAGATAATTTCTTTCTTAATTTCAAAAGTAATAGATATTGTTTATAACATAAAAACAAATGGATAAAGTAGAACATAAAGGTTCCTCTTTCTTCCATCCTACTCCTCAGTGAGAGAGTCCCCTTACTTTCTTTTGGGCTTAGTTATACATTTAAAAGATGTTAATTATAATTTACTTAGCATTTGTAGATACTTTGTTATGAGAAATTTTTAGGTTATGTGGTCTGTGGCAATGCCAGAAAAGGAAGCAGTGAGTGAGTGGTTGAATTTCTGTACCTTGCCTTTTCCCCTTTAACATATTTATTGTACAGTGTGTCTTATTAGTATACATAGAATGGTTTTTATTTTTTATTTTAAAATTAAATAGTATTCCCTTGTATTTTCATATTTTTGTATTTTACTGTAATTTATATAGTCAGTTCTTTACTGATAAATGTTTAGATTGTTTCTAGTCTTGGGCCATTATCTTGGGCTATTATATGCACTGTTGCAGTCAGTATGCTTCTATATACTTCTTTGTGTTTATGTGTGAGCATATGTTGAGGATAAATTCCCAGAAGTTATATCTTGGTTAAAGGAAATGTTCATTTGAAACTTTCATAGAGCCATCCAAAGAAATTAATTTACATTTCCACCAACAGTGTATAGAAGAGTGTGTTCCTTCACATTGTGGCTAGTATACAAACATAATATCACGTTGTGGTATTATCAGTATTTCTGATCTTTGTTGATCTGATAAGGGACAAGTGATATCTTATTTCATCTGTTACTCCTCTCCCCACTACCCTCCTCTCCCACACTGGAGTATTTTGAAACAAATCTCAGGTGTCTTATAACTTAATTTATAAATATTTGAGTATGTATCTCAGTAAAGAGATATGAACTCTTAAAATATAATGCAAGTATCCTTTGACAAATGAATTGATTTACAAAATGTGCTATATACTTAAGATGGAATATTATTCAGTCTTTGAAAGGAATGAAATTCAGTCCAGATTCAAGTTGGTAGAGTAGGTAAATATTGTGCTTGCCTCTTCCCACTACATCAAAATTACAGCTAAATTAAAGAACAACCATTGTTGGGAACCACATGAAGACTGGCTGAACAGAAGTCCTATAACTAAGGATATAAAGAAAAAGCCACTTTGAGACTGGTAACAGGGGTGGGGATGAGGAACAGGCAGGCCCCTCACCCATGGTGTGGTGGTTAAGAAATGGAAAAGATATCTCAATTGTGGAGGTACCCCTTGAAGAGTGAGGGATCCCGGCTCCATACCGTCTCCCTAGACCAGGGTACCTCTCCAGGGAAGAGGAGTCCCCGTAACTTCTGGCTGTGAAAACCAGCAGGAACTGTGGTTGAGTGAGACGAAGGGTGTTCCTCTTAAAGGGCCTGTGCATTGACTTACTCACAGACTCACTCACCCTGAGCTCTAGCACTTGGGCAGCAGCTCAAAAAGTGTCAGAGACATATGAAGAGGAGCTGAACTGAGTTGCTTCAAGGCAAGAGCTGGAGGGGCAGGGGTCAGGGCAGCTTGCTCGGGGTTGGAAGGGCTTGCAGACCCCCGCCCAAGAGGCCTTAGAACCTGGTGGCTAGCACCAGAGCACCACCCAACCATCTCCACAAATGATATACCCAAAGGGCATACTAGGCAGGCACCAGAATCCTGCTAAAGCGAATCCTGCCCTGTAGGGTCAGCCCCTGCACACAACAGCTCCTCCACTGTAGTCACAGCTAATCATCCTGAAGGTCAGTACCTCCTATTTATGTGCCAACAGCAACCAAGGGTCAACTATAACAAAAGGCACACACACAACCCACACAAGGGACAAATCTGGAGTACCCAACTCAGATGAAAAGGGAGATAGTGCCACTGGGTCTCACAGGACACTTGCTACATAAGACCACTCTTCCAAGACTGGGAGACATAGCAGATCTACCTAATACATAGAAACAAAGACAAAGAGGCAGCCAAATATGGAGACAAAAAAACATGTCCCAAATGAAAGAACAGAACAAAGATCCAGAAACTAAAAAAAATGGAGACAAGCAACCTTCCAGATGCAGAGTTCAAATCACCGGTTATAAGGTTGCTCAGTGAACTTAGGGGAAGAATAGATGAACTCAATGAGAATGTTAATAAAGAGATAGGAAACATAAAAAGTGGAGGTAGAAAAAATAAAAGAGAACCAGTAAGAAATGAAGAGTACAATAACTGAAATAAAGAATACATTGGAGCAGGGGTCCCCAACCCCCGGGCTGCATACCAGTACCTCCTGTGGCCTGTTAGAAACTGGGTTGCACAGCAGGAGGTAAACAGTAGGCAAGCGAGCCAAGCTTCATCTCTATTTGCAGCCACTCCCCAGCTCTAACATCACTGCCCCAGCTCCAGCTCAGATCGTAAGGCATTAGATTCTTATAGGAACACTGGTCCCTAGTGCCAGAAAGGTTGGCGACCACTACATTAGAGGGTATCAACAGATTAGATGAAGCAGAGGACTGAATCAGCAATTTGGAAGACAAGGTAGTGGAAACCACTTAACTAGAACAGCAAAAAGAAAAAAAGAATTAAAAAAAAAATGAAGATAGTTTAAAGGACATTTGGGACAACATTAAGTGTACCAACATTGCATCATAGGGGCACCAGAAAGAGAAGAGAGAGAGCAAGGGATTAAAAACCTATTTGAAGAAATGATGATGGAAAAAACTTCCCTAACCTGGCAAAGAAAATAGACATAGAAGTCAAAGAAGTGCAAAGAGTCCCAAACAAAATGAACCCAAAGAGGCTCACATTAAGACATATCATAATTAAAATGTCAAAGTTAAAGACAAGGAGAGAATCTTAAAAGCAGCAAGAGAAAAGCAGTTACCTACAAGAGAGCTCCTATAAGACTGTCAGGTTATTTCCAAACAGAAACTTTGCAGGCCAAAAGGGATTGGCAGGAAATATTCAAAGTGATGAAAAGTAAAGACTGACAAGCAAGATTACTCAGCAAGGCTATCATTCAGAATTGAAGGACAGATAAAGAGCTTCCCAGACAAGAAAATGCTAAAGGAGTTTATCACCACCAAACCAGCATTATAAGAAATGTTAAAGGGACTTCTTTAAGAAGAGTAGAAAAGAAAAAAAAAAAAGGATAAAAAGTAGGAGTACTAAAATGATATAACTACATGCCTGTCAATAATTACTTTAAATGAAATGGACTAAATGCTCTGATCAAAAGACATAAAATGGCTGAATAGGGAAGAAAACAAGACCCAAACATATGCTACCTTCAAGAGATCCACCTCCAGTTGAAAGTCATACACAGACTAAAAGGGATGGAGAAAGATATTTCATGCAAATGAAAACAAACAAAAAAACTTGTGTAGCAACACTTACATCAGAAAAATAGACTTTAAAACAAAGGCTATATAACGAGAGACAAAGAAGGACATTTCATAATAATAAAGGATTCAATTCAACAATAGGATATAATTCTTGTAAACATTTCTGTACCAAATATAGGAACACCTGAATATATAAAGGAAATATTGATGGACATAAAGGGAGGGATTGACAGTAATAGAGTAATATTAGAGGACTTTAACACCCACTGACATCAATGGATAGATCATCCATACAGAAAATCAACATGGAAATAGCAGCCTTAAGTGACACATCAGACCAAATAGATTTAATTGATATTTTTAGAGCATTTCACTCCAAAGCAGTTAGAATGTACATATTTTTTAAGTGCATATGGGACATTCTCCTGGGTAGACCATGTTATGCCACAAAACAAGTCTCTGTAAATTTAAGAAGGTTGAGATGACATCAGGCATCTTATCTGATCACAATTTATGAAACTAGAGATCCATTACGAGAAGAAAACTGAAAAACACACAAACACATGGAGGCTAAATAACATGCTACTAAACAGTGAATGAGTTAACAATGAGATCAAAGCAGAAGTGATAAAATACCTTGAGCCAAATGAAAATGAAAATACAATGACCCCAAAAATCTATGGGAAACAGTCAGAGCAGTACAAAGAGGGAAACTCACTGCAATACAGGCCTACCCCAAGAAACAAGAAGAGTCTCAAACAATCTATCTTTACACCTAAAGGAAAAAGAAGAACAAACAAAGCCCAAAGTGAGTAGATGGAAGGAAATAATAAAGATCAGAGCGGAAATAAATGAAATAGAGTCTAAACAATACAAAAGATCAATGAAAACAAGAATTGGTTCTTTGGAAAGATAAACAAATTGATTAAACTTTTAACCAAACTCATCAAGAAAGAAAGAGATGACCCAAATAAATAAAATTAGAAATGAGAGTTGACAACTGACACCAAGAAATACAGAGGATTATAAGAAAATGCTGTGAACAATTACATGCCAAAAAATTGGACAACCTGGAAGAAATGGATAAATTCCTAGAAACATAAATCTTCCAAGACCGAATCAAGAAGAAACAAAATCTGAATAGACTGACAACTACTAATGAAATTGAATCAGTAATCAAAAAACTCCCAACAAACAAAAGCCCTGGACAGGATGGCTTCACAGGTGAATTTTACCAAACATTCAAAGAAGAATTAACATTTACTCTTCTCAAACTATTTCAAAAAATCAAGAAGAGGGAAGGCTCCCTAATTCTTTTTATGAGGTCAGCATTACCCTGATTCCAGAACCATACAATGACATTACAAAAAAAGAAAACTATAGGCTGATATCCATAATGAACATTGGTGGAAAAATCCTCAGCAAAAAATTAGCAAACCGAATTTAGCAATACATTAAAAAGATCATATACCATGATTAAGTGGGATTTAGTGGTTCAGTATCCACAAGTCAATTAATGTGATACATCACATAAACAAGATGAAAGATAATTATATATCAATACATGCAGAAAAAACATTTGACAAAATCCAGCATCCATTTATAATAAAAAAAACTCTCAGCAAAGTAGGAATAGAGGAATATACCTTAACATCATAAAGGCCATTGTGTCAAACTCATAGCTCACATCATACTCAATGGTGAAAAGCTAAAAACATTTTCCTTAAGGTCAGAAACAAGACAAGGATGTCTACTTTCACCAGTTTTATTCAGAATGGTATTGGAAGTCCTACCTACAGCAGTTAGACAAGAAAAACAAATTAAAGGTATCCAAATTGGAAAAGAAGCAGCAGAATGTTTATTATTTGCAGATGGCATGATACCATATATAGAAAACCCTAAATACTATACCAAAACATTAGCACTGATAAATTCATTGAAGTAGCAGGATACAAAATTAACATTCACAAATTGGTTGCATTTTTATACATCAGTAACAAACTATCAGAGAAATTAAGAAAACAATCATTTACAATTGCATCAAAAAGTAAAATACCGAGGAATAAATTTAACACATGGAGGTAAGAGACCTGTAGTTGGAAAACTAAAAGACATAGAGGAAAGAAATTGAAGGAATTACAAATAAAAAGGACATGTGCTCATGAATAGGAAGAATTAACATCTTTAAAATGTCCATATTACCCGATACAATGTACAGTTTCAGTGCAATCCCAATAAAAACACTAGTGGCATTTTTCACAAAACTAGGACAAATCCTAAAATTTATATGGAACCACAAAAGACCCCAAATATCCAAAGCAATCTTGAGAAAAAAGAACAAAGTTGGAGGTATCACTCTCCCTGATTTCAAACTATACTTCAAAACTGTAGTTATCAAAATGGTATGGTACTGGCTGGCGTGTGCGCGTGTGCAGACACACCCACCCACCCACCAATGGAACAGAATAGAGTCCAGAAATAAGCTCACACTTGTATGGTCAATTGATCTATGACAAAGAATACAAGACTATACAATGGGGGAAAGACTGTCTCTTTAAGAAATGGTGATGGGAAAACTGGACAGGTATGTGCAAAAAAAGGAAACTAGACAACTTTCTTACACAGTATACAAAAGTAAACCAAAAAATGGGTTAATGCCCTAAATGTAAGACCCGAAACCATAAAACTCCTAGAAAAAAATAGGAAACTCTTTGATATCACTCTTAGTAATATTTTTTTGGCTGTGTCTCCTCAGGCAAGGGAAGCAAAAGACATAAACATATGGGGCTACATCAAACTAAAGAGTTTTTGCACAGCGAAGGAAGCCATCAGCAAAATGAAAATACAGTCTGTTGAATGGGAGAAGATATTCAATGCAATCTCTATCGATGCAATCCCCACCAATGCAATCCCCACCAATGATACATCCGATAAGGGGTTAATGTCCAAAATTTATAAAAAACTTATACAATTTAACACTGAAACAATTTGATTAAAAAATGGTCAGAAGACCTGAATAGACATTTCTCCAAAGAGGAGAAACAGATGGCCAATGGATATATGAAACATCACTAATTATCAGAGAAATGTAAATTAAAAGCACAATGAGATATCACCTCATATCTGTCAGAATGACTGTCATCAATAAATCAACAAAGAAAAAGTGTTGGCCAGAACATGGAGAAAAGGGAACCCTCGTGCCCTGTTGGTTAGATTGTAAATTAGTGCAGCCACTATGGACAACAGTATGGAGTTTCCTCAAAAAATTAAAAATAGAACTAATTAAAAATATGACCCAGCAATCCCACTTCTGGGTATTTATCTGAAGAAACCTGAAATACTACTTCAAAGAGACTTGTGCATGCATATGTTCATCGCAGCATTATTTACAGTAGCCAAGATATGGAAGCAACCTGTGTCTATGGATAGATGAATGGATAAAGAAGATGTGGTACATATATATACAATAGACTATTACTCAACCATAAAAAAGAATGAAATTTTGCCATTTGCTGCACCATAGATAGATCTAAAGGGTATTATGCTAAGTGAGATAAGTTAGAGAAAGATAAATATATGATTTCACTGATACGGGGAATCTAAAAATATAAACAGAACAGAAACAAATTAATAGATACAGAGAACATTTTCATGGTTGCCAGATGGAAGGGGATTGGGGGGATAGGTGAAAAGTGGAAGTGACTAACATGTATACATTGAGAATTATAAAAATAGTCAAGAGGATGTAAAGTACAGCATAAGGAATGTAGTTAACATTGTAATAACTATATATGGTGTTAGATGGGTACTAGACTTACTGGGGTGATCACTTTGTAAGCTGTATAAATGTCTAGTTGTTATGATGTACACTTGAAACTAATATAATATTTTATGTCAACTGTAATAAAAAAAATTAAAAAAATGATTAAAAAACCCCAAACAAAAAACAGGAAAAAGAAAAAAGTGAAATTCAGGCATATGCTATAATATAGATGAATCTTGAAGACATTATGCTAAGTGAGAGAAGCCAGACACAGAAGAACAATATTGTTTGATTCTGTTTATATGAAGTACCTACAATAGTCTAAATTTATAGAGATGGAAAGTAGAATGATGGTTGCTAGGATCTGGGGGAAGGGGAGAATTGGAAGTTACTGTTTAATGGGTACAGAGTTTCAGTTTGGGAAGATTTTGAAAAAGGTTCTGAGACAGATGGTGGTGATTATTGCACAGCAATGAGAATGTACTTAATGCCACTGAATTGTATACTTAAAAATGGTTAAAGTGATAAATTTTATGTTATTTATATTTTATCACAAAGAACAACTATAGTACCGTTACCACACCTAAAATGGTCACACTTATTTCTTAATGTCTTCAAATATTCAATGTGTGTTCACATTTTCTCAGTTTCTCAGGATCGATTTCGAATTAGGATCCAAACAAAGTCTTCATATTTTATTTGGTTGTTATATCTTTTATCTTTTTTAATGTATAGTTCTCCATTTTTTCTTCTCTATGATTACCTGAAGTAACTCACATTTTGAGTTTTATGGATTGCATCTCTGTGTTTAACTTTTTTCCTCTGCCCATTTCCTGTAAACCAGTAGTGGATCTAGAGTCTTGATCAAATTTAGGTTCTATTTCTTTTTTTGGCAAGAAAACTTTATAACGGTACAGGAACCACAGAATGTCTTTTTGTCTCCTTTAATGTTAGGATTCATCAGTGGATTCAGGTGTGTCAGCCTGATCCATTTGTTATCAAGTTCCCTATCATGTTAGAGATTTTAGCAGCTGTTGATTTTCATTGTGCAGATCCATTATTTTATTAGTGGTTGCACAATGGTGATCTTCTATTGAATTATCCTTTCATATTTTAGTGCGAGTTCTCTCTAGCATACTCAGTTTCAAGGATCAGCTATACTCATATTTGTATCTCTAGATATGTTTTTCAGAGATCTTGTACTAAAGGGATGTGTACCCTGGTCAAACTTGAGAAATACTATATGCTGTGTCTTCTTGGCTATTTGCAATGCATAACATCTTTAAAAAATGCTATAGTAAAGAAATCTGTAACTTTAAATAACCTAAGTTTCATTGGTTAAATCCAGGGAACTATTATTTTTGAGTCATACTAATTTGAGAAATTTTGTCCCTTTGAATATCTTGCCATTACCTTAATATCAGCATTTCTAAAATTGAATTATATATCTCTCCAAAATAGTTGTTTGTAGATACTCCTTTTCTTTCTTCCTTTAGAAAAACATAGGTATCATTTTTTTTCCCCCATCAGAAATCCCAGCTAATGGTGGCTTAAACCTTGAAGACGTTTACTGTTTTGCGGCTCAGGACTAGTTCAGCAGCTTTTTAGTATCATTGGGCACCCAGGCTTTTTATGAACTTTTGTTCCATCACTTATAGTTTGTGTACTTTTGGTCTGTCTGTAATTTCTTTTGGGTAAATACCTTGGTGTGTAATGAGTGGATCATATGGCAGATGTACGTTTAACTTTTAAAAATTAAAATTAAATTATTGTGATTTTATATATATTTTTAACTTTGACATTTTAATTTTTTAAGTGTACAGTTGAATGACATTAAGAACTCAATGTTTACTTTTTTAAGAAGCTTTCAAAATGTTTTCCCACTAGAGTGTTTCGTTTTCTGTTTTCTGTGATTTCCTTTGGTTCATGGGTTATAGGAGTTTGGGGGAATTTTCAGATTATGTATTAGTAATTTCTAGTTTAATTCTGAGGTAAATAGAGAATATACTTATATGATATCAGTTCATTTAAAATTAAGGTTTCCTTTTTCTATTTTTTAAGGTTTTTTTTTCGTAGCCCAGAATATGGCCTGTCTTGGTGAATGTTCCATGTGCCCTTTAAAAATGTGTGTATTATTAGATTGTTGTGTATAGTGTTCTATAAATATCAGTTTGGTAGTGTTAAGGTGATATACATTGTTACTGATTTTCTTTGTACCTATTCTGTTTATTACTGAGAGAGGAGTGTTGACGTCTCCAAGAATAATTGTAACTGTCTCTTTCTCCTTGCAGTTAGTTGTCAGTTTTTGGTTCTTGGATTCTGAAATTCTTTTGTTAGCAGTACACTTAGGATTGTATGTCTTCTTGGTAAATTGACTTCTTTATCATTATATCATATCCTCTTTCCCTGGTAATGTTCCTTGTTCCAAAGTAGACTTTGTCTGGTATTAACATAGTCACACATGTTTCTTTTAATTAGTAGCAACATGGTATTTTTAAAAATCGTTTTTCTTTTAAACTCTTTGTAAGCAGGGTCGGGCCTGGTTAGTACTTGAATGGGAGACCACCTAGGAAGACCAGGTGCTGTAGGTGTAAAAAAAAATAAAATAAAATAAAAAAATAAAAATAAACTATTTGTGTCTTTTTATTTAAATCCCGTTTCTTGTACGCAGTTGATCTTGTTGGGCCTTGCTTTTTTCAATCCAATCTAATAATCTCTGACAATAATATTTAGACCATTTGTATTTGATATGATTATTGATATGGTTAGATTTAAGTCTATCATCTTGCTATTTGTTTCCTTTTTATCCTATCAATCCTTTCTTTGCTTTTCCCCTTTTCTGCCTTCTTTTATTTTTTATGTTTCCATTTTACCTCTTGTTGGTTTATTAGCTTGTTATCATCTTGTTATTTTACTGATTGTTTTATGGTTTACAGTATATGTCTTTAATTTATCACAGTATAGCATAGGAACTTGGTAATAGTTTGTTTATATTTTTTCTCTTCCAGCTTTTATCCTGTTGTACATTTTATTTTTACATAGATCATAGACTCCTGAACGCATTATTTTTTTTTACAGTCAATAATTTGTAAAAGAAATTTAAATAAAAAATTATACCTGTCTATTTACTATTTCTAGTTCTCTTTGCTACTATATGTCGATCCATACTTTCACCAGGTATCAGTTTCCTTCTGCCTGAATGACTTCATCACATATCTTGTAGTGCCGGTTTGATAGTGATGGATTCTTTCATTTTTTTGTATGTCTGAAAATGTCTTTTGCCTTTTTTTTTTTTTGCCTTTGTTTTTGAAAGATAATTTCACTAGGTATAGGATTCTAGTACTTTAAAGATATTGTTCCAGTATCTTCTTGCTTGCATTGTTTGCAGATAGAAATGTGCTGTCATCCTTTTCTTTGCTCCTTTATATCTAACCTAATCTGTTTTTTTTCCTGTGGCCGCTTTTCAGATTTTTTCTTTAACTCTGCTTTTGAGCAATTTGGTTATGATGTGCCTGAGTGTAATTTTTTTTTTTCATGTTTCTTGTGCTGGGGTATTTTGAGTTTCTTGATCCTATTGGTTTATAATTTTAACCAAGTTTGAAAAAAATTTGAACATTATTTCTTCATATATTTTTCTACCTTCCCCTAATTACATGCATATTAGGCTGTTTGAAGCATAGCTAAGTGATGTTTTTAAATTTTGAGAGGTCTTTTTATCTTTATCTTTTTAATTTTTTTTAGCTTCTATTTCTATATTTTCAGGTGCATTCATCTTTTCTTTTGTCCTGTTCAGTCTGTTCATCTAATCCATTCCATTTTTTATCTCAGATATTGTAGTTTAATCACTAGAAGTTCAACTTTTTTCTATCCTCCATATCTCAACTTTTGAACATACAGAATACCGTTATAACTTTAATGTTCTTTTCTGGTAATTCTAATATCTGTGTTAATTCTGGATTGCTTTCGATTGATTATTCTCCTTATTATAGATTTTTTTTTTCCTGCTTCTTTGTATTCTAGACATTGGATGCCTGATACTGTGAATTTTACCTTGTTGGATCCTTAATATTTTTTCTTTTTATGAATATTTTTGAACTTCGTTTTTATATAGAGTTATTTTTTTTGGAAATAGTTTGTTTCTTTCAAGTTCTGCTTTTATGATTGGTTAAGTGGGTGTGGAGAAGTGCCCTCAGTCTAGGGGTAATTATTTCCCACTACCAAGGAGAGCATCTAATCTCCCATGAATTATGAGATTTTCCAGTCTGGTTGCTGGGAACAGACATTATTCTTGGTGAATACTCAAGGGTACCCTGTGTAGATTTCTGGAATTATTTCTCTGTGGAATTCTTTTTGGAACTTTGTCTTATCAACTTTAGCTGTATTGATTTTCCTGCACTCTCAGTTTTGTCTCCTCAGCTCAGGAAGTTTGCCTGGCTCCATTCGATTCTTTTTCTTTCTGTTGTGGCCTTGAAACTCTCTCAAGGCAGTAAGCTGTGACACTTATAGGACTCATTTCATTTGCTTCTCACCTTCATTAACTGATATCCCATGTCTTGAAAACCATTGCTTTATATGTGTTACTTGTTTGTTGCTTGTCGTCGTTGTTGTTGTTATGGATGAGGGGTAAATCCATTGCCTATTACTCTATTTTGGGCTGAAGTGCAAACACACTGAAGTGTAAGGGTTTTAAAAACTCTTTATTTTGATATGTGTTTTATTTAATTCACTTTTATTAATAAAGTATATTTTTGGAGCAAAGAATAGTATCACTATAGTGTTTTTTCCCTTTAGAGTTAAGTAGTACTTTGATTATAACAGATTGAGGAAAAGTGTTAAAGCCCATCTTCCTTTTTAGAGAACAAGTATATTTTTAAATGAAATGTTTAACTCTTTTAATTAGTATTATTTGCTCTATTCTCATTGCTGTGTTACCTTGGTCATTCACCTAAATAGACTTTTTTCTGTATATGTGCTCCCAGAAAATCTGCTTTCTGCTCTAATTTTGGGAGAGTACTACCTACTTTTACAGAAGGGGGCTCACACCTTCTTAGAAGTCTACCCTCATCTGCTTTCATGGGTAGATTTTCCTGAAAACATGTAATGTCAGGTTTCTTAATTTTTAAGTTAGGTATCAGCCTGTTATTTATAAGGTTGATTAGATATTTGTAAGTTAGAATTTGTATGGCATATCTCTTTTCATCCTTTTAGTTTTAACTTAAATATATTTTTATGTGTTTGTTTAAAGTACTTTTCCTTAACTAGACTTATTGTGGTGATCATTTCACAGTACATACAAATATTGAATCATTATGTTGTACATTTAAAAGTAACAATGTTCTATGACATTTATATCTCAAAAAAAGTGCATTTTTTCTAGAGAGAATATATTTGGGTTTTACTTTTCTTCACTCCAACCTGACAGTCTCTGTTTTTTAATTGGTATGGTTAGACCATTCACATTTATTGCAAGTCTTGGTATGGTTTTATTAGCATCCACTATCTTAGTTTTCTGTTTTGCATTACATTTTTTACCCTTCCCCTGATAGCAATCTGTGAGGTAGATATTATTGTCCTCATTTTATGGAGAAGGAAGTTAAGGGTAAAGGTGAGTCTTACTTAATGAGTAGTAACTGGCATAGCTGGGGTCCAGAATCGGAGTCTGTTGATTAGATATTGTTTTGAAATGTGAACCACTCATTTGCTTACTGATTAATCACTTGCACTAAGACACACCTTTTTAGAGGTGCTCAAATTGCTTATAATTTGCCCTCTATAACTATTTTTTCCTGGTAGTTATTTTTGGGTGAGAGGGCAGTATGGTTTAATCTCTCTAGGCCTTAGGCTGCTTATTTGTAAATGTATACATAGATTTTTAATGCTAGAATACACCTTGGAGGTCATTTACTACCAACTCTTTATTTTGTAGTTGAGATATACCGTAGACCTTTGAAGCAGTGGTTGAGATCTCTGTATTTTAAATACTTTCTTCATAATCTAAGAGCACTGGCCTCTTGATTAATAGACCAATGGAATAATGGATTAATTTGATTAATAGATTAGGCAGACTTTTGCAATTTCTATCCTGTGGCTCTACATCCTTTGGATCCTTGTAGAAAATGGAGTTAGCAAGTTATAGCCCTGGAATTGCCGCTTGTTTTTGTAAATAAAGTTTTATTGGAACACACCCCATTCATTTACTTATATTGTTTTATGGCTGCTTTCACTCTAAAGAGGCAGAGCTAAAGTACTTATGACAGAGACTATATGCCTCTCAAAGCCTAAAATATTTACTATGTGGCTCAATAAGAAAAAAATTGTTGTCTCCTATAATACAGTTATGGTCTTTTGAATCTAAAAATGTGTATTCTTTCCCAGTGAATTAAAATTATTAGCAAACTTGTGAATAACTATTAAATAAATAATTTGAAATCTCATCCAAACTAAAATACTATGAAAAGATGTTAATTTTCAATAGACATATGCTTGGCTTTAATACTGTCTTTTTTTCTTATCATATACTAGTGTAGGCATAACTAACAATCACTTAAACATTTGAGTTCTAGTTTGAAAGATGGGAGGGAGGACTTACTTATGAATGTCTGAGAAAATGGTGCTGCCATTAGATAAAATAAGGAACCCAGGAGGAGGAACAGGTTAGGTGAACAGAGATCATAGACAACTGGGACAGGAGGCAATTTTTGAAGACTTTCCATTTTGTCTAGCAGTGATTCATTATTTATTATTGATCAGGGTTCATTATAAGCTATGGGCAGATTTTTTTTTTTTTTTGGTCAGGTAATTACAAAGATGTGCTGGTTCTGAAAATGTAAATAAATTTTCTTTTTCCATATGAATATACTTAGTTTCTTTGAAATCTGCATGAATTTATGCATGTTGTTCATGTGTTTATATATATGTGCATAGGAGGGAAAGAGGAAGAGAAAAAAAAAAAGAAACCTGTTAAATAATTCTGGTTGAAAGTTTCCCTGAGTACAACAGGTATTCCCTGCTATTAGAAAATAGAGTATTCCTATGAAATCTTTGTAAGCAGAAATGGCATAAAGTGTAGAAGGAATTACCATTAATTTATATGGAAAAAAGCATTCCCCGAACCAAAAAATTACCTACCAAATCATACCAAATAACACATAAAACCTAAAATAAAATTAACATATAGTAAAAGCAGGAATGATAAGTGTATAGCTTGTATAAAGTAGAAATAATATATGTACAGTATAGTTTCACTTACCAGAATCAGGAAGACAGTGAGCACACTGGAAGGCTGAGAGGTGGTGATAATGGTATGTTAGGCAGAGTTGTTGAAGGTTGAGCTGGTGGGATGTACAGGAGGCTGAGGTGTAGGTGAGAGAGGCAGAGGGTCATCTGTTAACATCTCATCGTTGTCTAAATCTATCAGGGTGGGCAGGTCACTAATGTCTACACCTTCAATGTCTGCCTGTCTCAATATTGAAGGTTGAGGTTCAGAGTTAGTCATCTGCTGTGGCTGATGTGGAAGGCTTGATATATGACAACATGTTTAACTGCTTTTGCCTCACCACATTTTCTTATCGTACAATTCTTTGTAGGCACTCAAAACGCCCTGCAAGCCTGTCCTAAACCTACATGCCCTTTCAAAATTAAAGTCATACTTTTCTGCAATCATTGCAGTATTGTCAATCATAGTGAAAATCTAATGCAAGTGCTATGTATTTAGTTCCTGGACGACTTCACTTTGGGGCCATTTGCTGTTGTATAAGGTTTCAGTTCATATCCTTTACTCTTGCAATTGCATGAGCTCTTCATCTGTAAATTGTTGGTCATGTGACACTAAAACCTCTTCAACATTATCTTCATCAGCTTCCACAAACCCAGCCTCCTTAGTCAAAATCACTGTTACGACATTTATTGTTGTTGGTTTGAAGCCTTTAAGTTGTTCACTACTTTGTGACATGGTTTCCTCCAAACACAATTTCTCATTGAGTCTGTTAGCCTGTTGAGAACATCTCCAAGGTTGGTGATTGCCAATTTTAGATTGTACTCTTTCCAGATCTGTTGTAAAGATGCTTTTGAGTTACCTTTTCTGTCAATGGCACTTACGATAAAATTTATCATATTTTGCATATAGTGAACCTTAATTGTACCTATTAGGCCTTGGTTACATGGTTACATGGTTGCAGCAACTGACATCATATTCAGCAGTAAGAAAACAACACAAATGTTACCACCATACTTGGTAATGCTAGGTGGATGAGAAGCACAATTACTGACAATCAGAAGATACTTGTTATTGAGATTAGTTTCTGTACAGTATTTTTCAACAAAAGGACTGATGTATCCACTCATGTACTCAGAAGAAAATAACTTGGCTATTCCAGCTGCTTAGATGTGAATGAAACACAATAGAAAGTATATTTTTATCAACACCTTTAAGTGCCTTGCGTTTTTCTGAATGATATACCAGTGGAGGCCTAAGGACAGACAGCATCACTAGTGGTGTTGATAGGCGTTAAAATAAATCTGTCTTGTGCCTTGTGTTCCCTAGCCTGGTTTTCTTCTATCAAAATAAATGTATTGCTTGGCATTTTTTTCCAATAAATTGCGCTTTTGTCACAGTAAACACTTGCTTATACAAATAACCACCTTCTATAATTATTTTCTTCAGTTCTCCTGAGAACTTTACAACAGCTCAGGTATCAGCCGAAGCGCTCTCTCCAGTAACTTTTAAGCTATGAAGCTGCCTTCTGCTTGAAAACTTGTGAAACCACCCATGACTACCTTTATATTTTTTAGCAACACTTTGATCAATGTCATTCATTGCTTTCTGTTTCAACTTATTAAAAAGACAGATTCTCCTTAAGTATAAGATAACAGGACACCACACTTAGTACAGCCATCAGTCCACTCAAGCAATAGACTTTTTGTTTTATCTATTACTAGATACTGAATAAAAGAGACCACTTTGCTACTAGCAGAACCAATAGTAACTTCAGCAGCTTTCAAGATTCTTTCTCTCTGTGTGTAAATAGGATATAGTAGATGCAGACAAGATTAGCGCATGTATAGTGTCTTTGTTTTGTTCACTTTGATTGAAATGGTTATGATCAGTTTTACGCTAAGTGTAATGGTTAATTATGATCAGTTTTACGCTAAGTGTAATGGTTAATTATGATCAGTTTTACGCTAAGTGTAATGGTTAATTATGATCAGTTTTACGCTATGGCCTGTTAGGAACCAGGCTGCATAGCAGAAGGTGAGCAGTGGGTGAACGCAAGTGAAGCTTCATCTGTATTTGCAGCCGCTTCCTAGCACCAGCATCACTGCCTCAGCTCTACTTTAGAATATCAGGCCTTAGAATATTATATACTTGTGGGTGCCAAAAAGGTTGGGGACCGCTGCCTTAGGACTTAACTTGCTAATGGATGCACAAAATAAACTGAGATAAAACACAGGTGCTTATGGACACGGTTCAAAGTTATGTTGTCTTGATGTTGAGATGCTCAGTGTAGTTCCTGGGAAAGGAGCTTGGTGGTGCCACTTTCACTGCTTGGAGTGTGTGCTGCGTCTATAAGAGCTCGCTGCAAAACAAATGCTGAACACTATTTTTGCTTTTTGCCTTTTTTCGTAAAAGCAGAAATTCTCTTTGGATTTCTTTTGATTAATGAAAACAGGTACTAATATATATTTTCCATAAAAGCCAAGTGGCATAAAGTGAAGTTTTAAAAAGTGGAGATAGTTATATATTGTTTATTTTTTAGACAATAGAAATAAAATGTAGGTGTTCTTTATCTCTGAAAGTATTAATATTGTCATAGTTTTGGTAATTATATTTATCATGGCTTACTCGATTACCATCTTTTAATTAAGTACTCTGAAAGAAAAGAGGTTTGGGCTTTTATAAACCTGAAATTAACACTGGCGATTAGGGTTAAACCCTCTCATTGAGAAAAAGGGAAGTGCTACCATCCCTTAAGTTTATTTGTGGAAATGTTGAGTAGGGGTTTTAACTCAGATTCCGAGTTTTTATATTACTAAATCTTAAGTGTTTTTTATGTTACCAAATTTACATACATAGGAAAGCATGTATAAAATATATGCAGATTAAAGAATTTTAGTTAAATATGCACCACTAAGAAATAATTAAATATTGATAAATATTTGATATTACTTTAATATAAAATGAATTTAAGCTATTATAAAATCTCAAGATAGTGAAGGTTTTTTTTTTAAAAGACTAAAAAGAGCTATGGAGAGTATTAAGTGATTATGCAGTGAGATTAGAAAGAGGTTAGAGAGAGTCAGCCTTAATGCTGGTATTAAAATACTATATATAATAGATTCTTAAACTAAGATACTTTTTCATTGTCATTTAATTAAAAGTACCATGGAGCCTAGATTCACCCCCCCCAGCTTTATTGAGGTACAGTTTACAAAACTATATAAATTTAAAGTGCATAATATGATTTGACATATATATGTATACCACAATAAGGTTAATTAACATATCTACCACCTCCCATGGTTACTTTTTTTTTTTTTTTTTGGTGGTCATCTTATAACTGAAGTTTGTACCTGGGACCAATAACTCCTCATTCCCCTCCCTCCCAGCCCCAGACAACCACCATTCTACTGTCTCTTTCTATGAATTTAACATTTTTCAGATTTTCACATATGAGATAATAACAATATTTGTCTTTCTCTGTCTGACTTATTTCCCTTAGCATAATGCCAAGTTCATTCTTGTCACAAATAGTAGGATTTCCTTCTTTTATGGCTGAATGATTTTCATACACACACAGAGTTGACCCTTGAACTACATGGATTTGAACTGCATGGGCCCACATAGTTGGGAATTTTTTTCAATAAATACTGTAAATGTATTTTTTCTTTCTATGATATTTTGAACATTATTGTAAGAATACAGCATATAATACATATATAAAATGTATTAATTGATTATTTATGTTATTGGTAAGGCTTCCAAACAATAGTAGGCTATTAGTAGTTAAGTTTTTGGGGAGTTAAAGTTACATGCAGTTTTGAATGTGTCCCTAACCCCCTGTTGTTCAAGGGGCAGCTGTATATATGTGTGTGTGTATGTATATAACATATATACATGTGTATCATATATACCACATTTTCTTGATTCATTTATTTGTCAACTGATCAAACAACTTGGTTTTTTCCATGTCTTGGTTATTGTGATAATGCTATGAGGAACATGGGGGTGCAGATATTTCTTTGAGATAGTGATTAAATTTCCTTCAGATATATACTCAGAAGTGGGATTACTGGACCATGTGCTATTTCTAGTTTTAATTTTTTTGAGGATCCTCCATACTATTTTGCCTAATGCTGTACTTATATTCCCACCAATGGTGAACAAGAGTTCTCTTCTCCACATTTGTGTCAACATTTGTTATTTCTTTGCTTTTTTTGACAAAAGCCATTTTAACAGATGTAAGGTGATACCTCATTGTGGTTTTGATTTACATTTACCTGATGATTAGTGATCTTGAGCACTCTTTCATATACTTGTTGGTCATTTGATGATTAGTGATCTTGAGCACTCTTTCATATACTTGTTGTCTTTGGAAAAATTTCTATTCAGATCCTCTGCTCATTTTAAAATCAGATTATTTGCTTTTTTGCTGTCGATATGATTTATTTATTTTGAATATTAACCCCTTACCAAATAAATGTTTTGCTGATATTTTCTCCCATTCCTTAGACTGCCTTTTCATTTCATTGATTCCTTTGCTGTGCAGAAACTTTTCAGTTTGATGTAGTCCCATCTGTTTATTTTTGTTTGTGTTGCTTGTATTTTTCATGTCATATCCAAAAAAATAATTGCCAAGGCCAATATCAAGGAGCTTTTACCCCAGTTTTATTTTTCTAGGACTTTTGTGGTTTCGGGTCTTATATTTAAGTAATCCATTTTGAGTTAACTTTGTGAGTGATGTAAGAAAGGAATCCAATTTCATTCCTTTGTATGTGAATATCTAGGTTTCCCAGCACCAGTTATTGAAGAGATTGTCTTTTCTCCATTGTGTAGTCTTGGCTTTCTTGTTGAATATTAGTTGACAGTATATGCATGAGCTTATTTCCAGGGTTTCTATTCTGTGTCATTGGCTTACATGTCTGTGTTTTACTAAAACAACTTTGTTTTAATTACTATACCTTTATGACGTAGTTTGAAACCAGAAAGTGTGATGCCTCTAACTTTGTTGTTCTTAAGATTTCTTTGGCTATTTGTGGTTTTTGTGGTTTCATACGAATTTTCAGATTGTTTTTTTCTATTTCTATAAAAAATGCTATTGAAATTTTGATAGAAATTGCATTGAATCCACAGGTTACTTTGGATAGTGTGGAGATTTTAACAATATTAGTTCTTCTCCTCCATGAACATGGATGTCTTTTCATTTATTTGTCTTCTTTCATCAGTGTTTTACAGCTTTCAGTGCATAGGTCTTTCAACATCTTTGTTAAATTTATTTTTATATTATTGTTTTTGACGCTATTGTATGTGGGATTTTTTTCTTAATTTCTCTTTCAGGCAGTTTATTTTTACTATATAAACATGGAATTGAATTTTATATGTTGATTTTGTATCCTGCAACTAGTAATATTAGTTTCTAACAGTTTTTTGGTGCAGACTTTAAGGTTTTCTATATATAATATCATGCCATCTTGTAAACAGAGATAATTTAACTTTTTCTTTTCTCATTTGGATGCCTTTTATTTCTTTTGTTTGTTTGTTTGTTTTCGCTTGATTACTCTGGCTAAGATTTCCAGTGCTATGGTGAATAGAAATGATAAGAGTGGGTACCCTTGTCTTGTTCTTAATCTTAGAGGAGGAACTTTTAGCTTTTCACCGTTGAGTATGATGTTAGCTGTGGGCTTGACATAGATAGCCGTTATTATGTTGAGGTACATTCCCTCTGTATCCAGTTGGTGAGAGGTTTTGTTTTTGTTTTTGTTTTTGTTTTTTTTTAACCGTAACTGGGTATTGAATTTTGTTAAATGCTCTTTCTATATCTGTTGAAATTATCTTATGAGTTCTTATTTATTTATTTAATTAAAGAAATGATTTAAATTTTTGTTTTCTCCCGTCTACCTTTCATATGGATTCTACCCTTCATTTTGTTAATCTGGTGTCACATTGATAGATTTCCATATGTTGAGCCATCCTTGCATCCTAGGGATAAATCCTACATGGTCATGGTCTATGTTCTTTTAATATGCTCTTGAATTTGGTTTGCTAACATTGCTTTTTGAGAAATTTTGCATCAATATTCATCAGGGATATTGGCCTGTTGTTTTCTTTTCTTGTAGTGTTCTTATATGGCTTTGGTATCAAGGTAATGCAGTGTTTCCTCCTCTTCAGTATTTTGGAAGAGTTTGGGAAGGATTGGTGTTAATTCTTCTTTAAATGTTTGATGAAATTTACCAGTGAGGTCATCTGGTCCTAGGCTTTTCTTGTTGAGAGATTTTTGATTACGGATTCAATCTTTTTAACTTTTTATTGGTCTTTTCAGATTTTCTATTTTTTTTACTCGTTTAGTATTCTTAGATGGTTTGTTTTGAGGAATTTATCCATTTCATCTAGGTTGTCCAGTTTGTTGGTATATAATAGTTCATAGTTGTCTCTTATGATCCTTTGTATTTCTGTGGTATCAGTTGTAATATCTTCTCTTTAATTTATAACTATTAATTAGAATAATTTTTTCTCATTTAGTTTAACTAAAGACTTATATTTAAAAAAAACTTAGTTTTATTGATCTTTTCTATTGTTTTTTTTCATTCTCTGTTTTCTATTTTCATTCTACTGCTAACTTGGGCTTATATTTTACTTTTTCTGGTTCTTTACTGTCATATTTGGTTGTTTATTTGAGGTCTTTCTTTTTTCTTAATGTAGGCATTTATGAATGCTATAAATTTTCCTTTTAGAACGGTCTTTTGGATTTGGTTTGTATTGTTTCCATTTTTATTTTAAGATATTTAAAATTTTTCCTTTTGATTTCTTCTTTGACCCTTTGGTTCAGGAATGTGTCAATTTCCATAAATTTGTGAGTATCCCAGTTTTCCTCTTTTTTAATTTCTAGTTTAATACCTTTGTGTTCAGAAAGGATACTTGATAAAATTTCAGTCTTATTGACATTTTTAAGATTAGTTTTGTGACCTTACATATGATTTTTCTTGGAGAATGTCCTGTTTCATTCTTGAGTAGAATGTGTATTCTGCTGCTTATGAATGGAATGTTCTGCATATATTTTTTAGGTTCATTTGATCTGTAGTGTCCTGCTGTTTCCTTATTAATATCCTGTCTGGATGTCATTGTTGAGAGTGGACTATTGTAGTCCCCTTCTATTGTCGTATAATTTTTATTTCTTCTTCTAGTTGTGTTAGTATTTGTTTTATATATTTAGGCGCTCTCATGTTGGGTGCATAAAAATTCACAATTGTTGTATCTTCTTGATGACCCTTTTATTGTAATATTCTTCTTTGTCTCTTGTGACCATTTTTTTCCATCCCTTCACTTTCAGCCTGTGTGTGTCATAAAGCTAAATTGAGTCTCTTGGAGGCAGCATGTCATTGGATCTTAGTACTTTTTTTATCCATTCAGCCTTTCTGTGTCTTACAGTTGGATAATTGAATCCATTTACATTTAAAGTATTTATTCATAGGTAAGGACTTACATTGCCATTTTACATTGCATGTTGTTTTCTGTTTTGTAGTTCCCTTTTTCCTTTCTTCTTGCTGTCTTTTTTTGTCATTTGATGACTTTTTGTGGTAACATGCTTTTGATTTGTTGCTCTTAATTTTTTTGTGTATCTACTACATATTTTTCTATTATGGTTACCACAAGACTTACATAAAATATAAGTCTTTCTTAAAGATGATAACCTAAAACTCTGTAGATTTACTCCCTCCCCTCACTTTTTAGGTTATTGGTGTTACATTTTCTATCTTTTTACATTATATATTTGTTAACAAATTATTATAGTTGTAGTTATTTTTAACATAAGCATTTTTAACTTTTATATGAGAGTTGAAAGAGATTTACATACCATATTTGCAATAATATAGAATCTGAGTTTTACTATCTATATATTTACTGGTGATTTTTATATACTCCCGTTTTCACAATGTTAATTAGCATTCTTTCATTTCAGCTTTAAGAATTCCCTGTAGCATCTCTTATAAGTCATGCCTAGTGGTGATGAACTCCCTTAGCTTTTTTTGTTTGGGAAAGTCTTTATGTCTCCTTCATTTCTGAAGAGTGACTTTGCAGGGCATTTCTTATATTCTTGGTTGGCAGTTTTTTTTTCTGTCAATATCTTGAATGTATCATCCCACTCCTGTCTTGTGAGATTTCTGCTGAGAGATTCGCTTATAGATTTATGAAGGCTCTCTTATTTGATGATTTGCTTTTCTCTTGCTGTTTTCAGATTTCTTTTTGTCTTTGACTTTTGACATCTTAATTATAATATATCTCAGTGTAACTCTTTTTGGGTTCAACCTATTTAGGGAATTTAGGGCCGTATGAACCAGATATTCATTTCTTTCCCCAAATTCGGGAAGTTTCCAGCCATTTTTTTTTAAAAATAGACTTTTAGTTTTTCTCTCTCTTCTCCCTTTGTGATTTCCATAATCTTACATTGTTTTTTTTTAAATGGTGCCCCATAAGTCTCGTAGGCTGTCTTTATCTTTCTCATTCTTTTTCTTATAGTACAGTTATGATGGCAGTTAATTTTTTCAGATATTGTCTGAACATTTAATCCTTAGTTTTGAAAGATATATTTTTTCTGTGTGAGGAGTTCTAGATTCATAAGTTGTTTTTTTCTAGCACTTGGAAGAAAATATGTCTCTCCATAGTGTTCTGGCTTGCATAGTTTCTGATGAAAAGTCTGCTATCATTTATATCTTTGTTGCATTGTATGTAATGGCTCATTTTTTCTGGTTGGTTTGAAGATTTTTTTGTTATCACTGATTTTCAACAAATAGATTATGATGTGTCTTGGTATGCCTTTAAAAAAGTTTATTCTGCTTGGAGTTTGATTTTATGGTTTTTTAACAGATTTGGACCTGTGATTTTATGGTTTTTTAACAGATTTGGAAAAATTTCAGCCATTCTTCACATATTTTTTTGTTTCCCTTCTTCTGCTTTGTGGGATTCCAGTGCAATGCAAGACTTCCTGTTATCCCACACCTCACTGAGGCTCTGTTCATTTTCTCAGACTCTGTGCTTTATTTTATATAGGTTCTTATTGCTATGCCAGTAAATTAACTGATATTTTCTTTCTAATTTCTAATCTGTTGATCTCATTGGTGTATTTTTTGTTTCTGAGAGTGTATTTTTCATCTGTAGATATTTGATGTGGGTTTTATTTATCTGTTATTGTGGTGTAAGTTGTGAGGAGATTCCCCCTGCCCCAAATCTTGGCTGGTTACTCAGTTATCTCAAGAGCATTTCTCTGATTGAACCATATTTTCCTCATAGATTTGAAATCTGCCTTTGTCATAAATTAAATTTCACATTTATTTGATTCTGTTTCTGGACCCACAGTTGTTTGTCTATGGATATGTTTTATCATGTGCCATTATCATATTGTTCAATTTATAATTTATTTACTTAATAATTTAACATATTTACTTCTCTAATTTTACTTTCAAGTCTTCTGATCTTATATGCAGACTGTAATTGAATTTAGAACTTTTAGTTTTCATAAATTTTTTGCTTTTGGTTTCCTGGTACTTTAGGCCCAACAAATAATATTAAACCTGTGTAGATGGAATTTAAAATGTTTCCTTTTATTTCTCAACTATTTATGTAATTTAACAATTTTAGAGGTGAGATGAATCTATACCTTAATTAAGCTATACGTATTAGAGATGTAGAAATGTCTATCTAGAGAAATGGTACAAGAACACATACTGGTGAATTTAGAATTGAATTCCTGACCTGAATCCTCCTTTCTTTACTGTATAGTTTATTTAATTGTATTTATCATTAATGTCTATCTCTAATCTCTAGAATGTAAGATCCCTAATGGATGGATACAGTTTTGATTATTTTAATTTTAAAACAAGTTTTAATATCTGATAAAGTTACTTTATCCTCATTATTCTTATTTTTCAGAATTTTTTTTAGCTATTCTTACTTTTCCCTAGGAACTTTAGAATGAGCTTGTTTATTCCTTATTAATATTTTTACTGAGTTCATAGTAAATATATAGATTAATTTAGATAGATAACGTATATCTTTATGGTATGCCTTTTGTGATCTTCAGTTTTTTTTTTTTTTAACAATTTTTATCAGTTAATTTTGTCCTTTAGTGTTTCTGAGAGTTCCCCTTTTGTAAAATGAAGACAACAGATTATTTTAGGGGCTTTTAGTCTGGAGCAACATTCCAGAGATCTCTGTGAATTACCTTACATTATATGCAAAATAATGTATTTGTTATTTGTGCTAAATTGGAAATGAGATGCGCATGCCAAAGGCTAATTTTTAGGGAAGCTTATCTCAGATGTTTTTTACATTTTTGAAGCATGTGGCTGAGTTATTTTAGTTGGCCTCTCCTTGTCCTCCTTTCTCCTTTCCAAGTCTCGGTAATTTCCAAATGGACCTCTGGAATCCTCTTTTCTTTCTCTCCTCTCCTACTTCATTTCCTTCCCTTCCCTTCTCTTAGAGTCTGGGAATTCTGCTTTTAGTCATTTAAGTTTTGTTTGTGACACTTCACCGAGCTGCATACTTATCTTTTGGGCAATTTTCTGTCCGTCATACTTCAATAAATTTTTTTAAAAACCTGAAGTAAAATAAAATTTTGAGAGGTTATTTTATCAACTGTTTATGTAGTTCTATTTGACCATTCTATTATTGCCATAACATTGTGCTCCATTACAGAATATTTAACCTTCTTAATCATTAAAAACCATTGGGTTCCTTGGAGAAAGTATCTGTGACCTGCGAACTGCTGAACACATTACTTCCTACCTCTCTCTCTCTCTTTCTTTTTTTTTTTTTTTTGAGCCATTACTGTTGTCTGGAAAGCTCTCCTGCTGTTCACTTGGGGAGAAATCTTTAGTACCTGTTTATATGCAGTTGCATTTGCCAGGTCTCTTGATAATATGCAGTTGCATTTGCCAGGTCTCTTGATAATATGCTCTACATATAGAGCTTCACATGTCTAGTCTAGCTCCTTCATGTCATATGACGTGTATCCTAAATATCACCTCTTAAGGAAGGCCTTCCCTGACAAACTCAATTTGAAGGAGCCTAATGGATACATTCTATAAATTATGCTGTCAAATTATTTTCATAGAGCTTATTACTCATATTTATTTTTTTTGTTTCTCTGTCTGCTACTGCCCCATTCCCCCACAATAGAAAGTTAGCTCCATGAGAACAAAGCCCCTGTATTCTTTAGGTCTAAGTGCCAGGCATGTAGTGTTTCTTCAAAGCATATTTGAAAAACTGAGGTTATTAAGTGAGTTCCCAGTTATTCTTGAATTGGACACCTTTGAAATCATTTTTGGTGTTCTTCTATTAGAGTAAGTCTTTGTTTCATCAAGCCTTTATTGAACATTTGCTATGTAAGATGCTTTAGTTCCCACACTATGGTTGGTTTAAAATACAAAAACTAATTTTGTTTGTTAATCTTATTGTATGTTACATTCACATTGGACAGTCCTATGTTATTTAAACTAGCTCACAGAGCTTGGTTCTTCAGTCTTGTGGCTATTAATTTGTTCAATCCACAGCCATCTGAAACATTCCTGTAACCCCAGTTCCTAGGTTGCTTGGACCCTTTTAGCTGTCCCTTGGGCTTAGTTCCAGGTTGAAATTTTACTCCTTGAAGCCACTTGACACTGTTCAAATTGTTCTTTACTCTCTGCCCAGTAGCTCTTTTGAATTAGTTTCTGTCTTGCACAGAGTGTCTAAGAGAGCTTTCTTGTGCCCTCCTTTATCTACTCCTCTTTCTCTTCCTTCTTTTCAACCATGAAGGCTTTCATTGTTTGTGCCCAGTATATTTTCTTATTCTTCTCTTTTGGCTTTCCATCTCTTTTCTCTCCTTCACACTTAGTTTGCAGGCACTTTAATGATCTTATATCACCACTTGTTCTCTGACCTGTGATTTTTTATCTTTAAAGGCTTTTAAAATAGAAATTGTAGAATTTTAAAAGTTTCCTTGATTTTACATAGATTTTGTGTACCCTAGCCGAAAGAGGTTCTTAAATTCATATTTCCCTTTAAATAAAGGTTTGGACCTTAGGGATAATAATTACTACCTTTTTCATAATGTGAAATAAGATGTAGAAATGATGTTTAGGTGGGGCATTGAGACAACTGAGGAGGCTACTCAGACCCTGCTCTTATGTCTGCCTAGAGGACTGAGGAAATCAATATCTCTTTTCTGTAATCTCCTGGACCTAACAATTGGAAGCTCTGCCTTAAAGGTAGATAGATTTCAACAGTGTGTGAATCCTTTAAATGTTTTATTTTCTTTTTTTGTGTATGTATATATATATTTTAAGAAAGAGTTATAACTTTTATTAGATTCTCAAGGGAGTCTATATACCAAAGGAGGTTTAGAAGGAATGCTTTAAATTATGGAACTAAAACCAAATGAATGGCATATTTATTATTGTTTATTTATTTTTGGTACGATTTTTTCCTCTTGATGACAAAGTTATAAATATGTTTCTTTTACAAAATTCAGACATTACATAGGTAGAATTAATGTAGAAAGTAAAAGTATGCTATATCCTATTTCTAGTTAATTTATACAAAATTAGGTGTAAATACAATTTTTCTTCTTACATACATCAACATTTTTTGCCTTTTCTTTCTCTAAAGTTTTATTTAGAAAAGATTATAATATATATATACTACTCTGCAATTCTTTTATTACTTTGTTTATCTTAGAATTCTGCTTCATTACTTGTTGATCTACCACATTCTTTTTAACAAGTACAAAATATTTTATGGATCTACCATAATTTAGTTAACCTTCATTCTGTTACTGAACACATGAGTTGTTTCTAACTTTTTTTCGTGGGTATATTCTTTTAAATTTAGGACTATTTCTATATAATAAATTTCTAGAAATAAAAATGCTCATCTAGGATTATGAACACCTAATGGTTTAATAGATATTGTCAAAATGTCACCAAAAACTGAATCTATTTATACTTCTATATGTATAACGAAAATTTCTGAACATCCTTTCCAACAATGACTTAGTAAAGTGAATCTTCCCCAATCTGCAAGATGAAGAAAACATTTTGTGTTATCAAAATTTTCAAACATACATAAAAGTAGACAACAGAACATTTAATCTCCATATATCCATCACCGGACTCAACATTTATTAGATTTTTGCCACATTTCCTTTATTTGCCCTTTTTCTCTTTGCTGAAATTTTTCCTACCTTGCTCCCTCCATCTCCACTACTTTTTGAAGCAAATCCCAAACATTATGTTGTCTCACCCTGACATGCTTCAGTATTCATCTTTAAGAAAACATTCTTTTTAAAAATTTTTAGATTTTCAGTACATTTCAAGCATATATAACTTTCAAACATATAAAAGCAGCATAACTAGTATTATCTTTCATTAGAAAAAAACTCCTTTGGTGGCATTGAAAATTAAAAACAATTAAAAAATTTTCAATTATAGTTGGCATACAATATTATATTAGTTTCAGATGTACAACATAGTGATTAGACATTTATGTAACTTAAGAAGTGATCACCCCAATAAATCTAGTACTCATCTGACACTATATCTAGTTATTACAATATTATTGACTATATTCCTTATGTAATAGTTTATATCTTTATGACTGTTTTGTAACTACCAATTTGTACTTCTTACCCGCTTCTCCCTTTTCATTCACCCCTCTAACCCCCCTCTCATCTGGTGACCATCACAATGTTCTCTCAATGTATCTATGTATCTCAGTGTACCTATGAGTTTATGTTTTCTTTTTTTCCTTTAGATTCCACATGTACATGAAATTACATGGAATTTGTCCTTCTCTGTCTGACTTATTCCCCTCAGCACAGTACACTCTAGGTCCATCCATGTTGTTGCAGATGGCAGAATTTTATTCTGTTTTATGGCCAAATAATATTCCGTTGCATATATGTACCACCTCTTCTTTATCCATTCATCCATTGATGGACACTCAGATTGTGGTGGCATGTATTTAAAGACCAATTCAAACTACATTCTTTTGACTTGGAAGGAGTACTTTATTGGCTTTAATATGGCCCATGTTCTGTTTAACGAGCATAACAAAATGAACCACCATCTATCCATCTGTCAGTTTTAACAATTAGCAACTCATAGTTGGTTTTGATATACTTCTGCCTTTTCCCCTTCACCTAACTGGCATATTTCGAAGCAAGTCCCATACATTATAGCATTTCATCTGTAAATATTTATATAAATATAAATAAAGAATTGCCTTTCAGTGGTAACTACAATGCTGCTGTTGTCACACACACACAAAATAATTCCATAATATCATCAAATATCTGTGAACATTTCCGTATATAAACACGGTGTCATTATCACACCTAATAAAATTATCTATTGAACTAGTATCCAGCTCATAATTAGACTTCTTGAATGTATGAAAAAATGCCCTTTTCAAGTTTGTTTTTTAGAATCATTTTACATAGTACATGTGGTTATTGAGTCTCTCGGGTCTAATTAATTAATTAATTAATTAATCTATTTATCTACTTATTTATTTTATCTATCTATCTGTCTATCTATCTATCTATCTATCTATCTATCTATCTATCTATCTATCTATCTATTTATTGGGTCTATTTTAACTTAGAATTGTCCTCCTACCTCCTATTTCGCCTGCCACTGACAGATTGCAGAACTGAGTCAGTTTCTTTTTCTTTCTTTTTGTCTTTTTTCTTTTTTTTTTTTTGGGCAAGGCAACCCTTGGTTGACCCTCAGATTGCAAGGACTTTGTCAGCTTACAATTACTTATTTTTTTTAATTTTTTATGCCTACAGCACCTGGTCTTCCTAGGTGGTCTCCCATCCAAGTACTAACCAGGCCCAACCCTGCTTAGCTTACGAGATCAGACAGGATCCAGCTTGTTCAGGGTAGCATGGCTGTAGACTCAGTTTCTGTATAATATTCTCCATTTATAATTCGTCTGTTTACTTTTTAGTGATGTCATGTAATTTGTTCCTTTATCTCCTATGCTTCTAATAAATAGAAGGTAGTTCTAGCGGTTTGATGTCATTTACGTTCAATGTGTTTGGTAAGAACACTTCATAAATGGTGCTGTGTATTTCATAAGCATCATAGAGCCTGATTTTTTCACTTCTGGTCATACTAAGATTGGTAAAGATATAACAGTCTGATCTCTGGATAATTTCATTTCAAGTCTTCCTCTAATGGCTCCATTGCATGGAACAAATATTTCAGTAGGTATCACAAAATGGTCATTTTCTAGTTACTCATTTTTTACTTTAATGAAATTCATTCCTTTGATAATTTTTTAAACAAAAGAAATATACTTTGTTTTATTTACAAAAAGCATTTTATGAAACAGAATATGTACAGAGTTATCCCAATTCTGTTTTCAATCATATCAATTAAGAAAGGGAAGATATTTATTCAGTTTTATTTGCTGATTTGATAACTCATTGCTTTGATTTATTAGAGAACTTGAACATCTTTTCACATGTATATTAGCTATTCTGTGCATGTTTTGTGAATTGTTCATGACCTTGCCTGAGTTTTCTATTGTTTTCTTTTGCTTATTCATTTTTGACAGTTCATAGATCATAGATATTAATCTTTTACCTATTTTACTTATTATAAAAATTTTTTCCAGTTTATAATTGTCTTCTGTATAGAAGCTTTTGATTTATGTAGTCAGTTTTTATCTTTTATGGCTTTTGGTTTCTGGTCGTACTTAGACTTTCTATACCTTGAGTTAATGTAGTGGGAGAGTTTGGTTTTTTCCTGGTAATTTTTTTTTACATTTCATTTTCATCTATATGGAATATATTTTGCCTGTGGTGTAAGAAATGTCAAATTTATTTTACGCATTTAAATAATCAATTGTCGTAAAGCAGTTTGTTTTTTGCCCACTGCATTGAACTGAGATGCCACAGTTTTATATTAAATTCACAAATTTACATAGTCTCCTTCAACTCCCTGTGGTCCATTGATGTTATCACATTACCAAATATTTTTAATTACAATAGCTTTTGTAATATGTTTTAAGATCTAGGTGACTATCATCTTTTTTTTTTTTTTTCAAGTTTTACCGAGTTTTCCCACACACATACTCTCATTTGAACTTTAGAATTAGCTCGTGATTGGGGTTGAAATCAAGTGGTATTAAGTTTTGTGGGACTGACATTAAAAAAATGGTTTTTCCATTTGGGTGTGTTGTTTTCTCTATTCAAATCCTTTAAGTTTTCAGCTAAAATACTTTCTACACCTTTCCTAATAAGATTAATTTTAGGCATTTTATATGTTTAGTTTGGTTATTTTATGTTTGGTCACAAAATACCTTATTTGCGATCATTGGATTGTGAATATAGAATTATTTATTTTTGCTCAAATATACCAGTCATACTTCAAAATAAGTATAAATAAAATTGGAATGTATATACTTAAGTGTTTAAATTTTTAAAATAAACTTCAGATATTTCTATCACTTACCTATTCATTTGTGCAATAAGTTAGAAATAGTTTAGTTAAAGAATACAAATGATTGGGAAATGATCAATTTATATTTAATGGTTTATAAAGGATTGGCGTAATAAAGTAGTAGTTAGGGTAATAAATTGCAGTTAAAAATATAAACCCTGTAATGAGATTTTCTTTTTGTATTCATTCTAGTTGGATCCTAGCTAGTATGGCCTTTTATTAGGAATAATTCTCCGTCAGTGCCATTTTTGATTCAAAGGCCTATTAAAACTATATTCTTTTAACTTGCTGTCTTAAAAATCATAAAGGAAGAATACTTGGCTTTGTTATTTGCTTACATTTTGTTTATGGATATTATAAATAGGACTACTGTAATCTGACAGATTAGACATCACTGTTAATTTTTTTTTTCTTTCTCATATTGCAGGTTTTGCAAAAGACATCAAATTAAATCAAGTTCAAATATTCCCTGTGTTCCCAAAGACTTACTGATGATGTCTGAATTTGTTCTTCCAAGATTTATTTTTTGTCTCATTCAATACTTACGAGAAGGCTATAGCGAACCAGGTATGTTTAATCTACTCTTTGTTAGTACTCTTTTCAAGTTCCCGATTAACAAAGTTTAGCATTAATAACGAGTTGTTTTTTTCAGATTTTTTCTGCTTAATAGTTTTTATTTATGACTATGAAATACTAAATAAAAACACTAAATATTAATTATATAAACTCATAGATGCCTTGTAGTTGACTCAGTCACTCTGTGCTCCTGGGAGCAAAGATGTTTTTGATCAAACTTACTTGGCCTTTTGCTTATGAACAAATAATCATTTTATAGGGTTAAAGTGACTTTATATGTAATTATGATAGAGCACAATTAAGAAGTCCTGGAAATGTTTGAATCTATCTTAGATTTTTAGAAAATTAAACTACTATTTCACCAATATTTTTCTCTTTCTCTCCTCCCCTTTTTTGATAGAGGACTATATGTTTTTGTTCCCCTCCATATATAACAACTTATGAGAGAGAGTCAATTGGTTTACTCCTGTGTTACTGGTAGAACATATGCTAGTGTTAAAAAGAGAAAAACATGCAAATTTCTTACTTTTTAAGATTTATTCACAATCCTGATTAATATACTTTAGCTAAATATTTGGATTTAGATATCATCTATTAAAGTTCTCAGTCTGACATTGTGGATTATGGATATCAGTTAATGGTATAAAACAAATTTATTAACTTTTTGTAATTTCGTTTACCTTTCTAATGACACTTGCATTTTTATCATATAAAGGACTGCATTTTCCATTACTTTGGAAGTTTTAATTTATTTAATACTGTAAATAATCTTACATCCAATTTGAAACTATGGCATACATCTTTATCTTTGTCTATCCCTCCCCCATCCTTAAAGTGTGAAGAAATATTATATAGCATCTTCATTACACCTAAAGCAATCATGTTACCTTTGTTGTGAGCAAATACTTTCTACATTTTTAGTAAAGTATGCAATCCTTTAAGTACTTGTACTCCTCTCAGAGTACGTGACTTAAAACATAGAAAGAAATATTTTCATTTAGTTCCGGACTACTCTGGCATGTAGGAACCAGAGACCAGCTGGATTATTGAACTTGTCTTCTGTATGATTTCTCATACACTAGTTTACAGACTTTTTGGGAATTTACATTTTGTATTTAAAGTGTCTTATTTTAGAAAAGTAATAGGTAGAAATTATTTATTGTCAGAATCTTAAAACTTAACCATTAGTTTAATCACAGATTAATTTGTACAAAAGTGTGTTATATTAATTTTTTCCTATGGCAACATTTAGCAGTTATAAAAGGTAGATGATATAGATACATAGCTTTGATAATTATGTGTTACCATTATCTGAAAACATAAAGGAATGAATGGAAGCACTTTTTTGTTTTAAGATGAGCTTCATGAACTTCGAGTCACAAAATTTTATTCTTTATATAACCACTTGTGCTCAGCATTCATTTCTTCTGTGCAAAAAAAGAAAAAAAAGATTTGAAAATTAAAGAAAGGACTGGAAAATTTTCAATTTGTGGTAATGGAAGTTCAGAGATTACATGGTTTTACAGTTTACTTGCGTTCCATTTCAATCAAACATACTTGGCCTTTTGCGTATCAATAATCATTTTATGGGGTTAAAGTGACTTTATATGCAATTCTATTATGATAGAGTACAATCTGGAATTTCATCCACAGATTATCATTGTACTAGGTTGTGAGATCCTTGGTGTAGGAACTATGTCTTATTTAGTTTTGCTTCTCAGTGCCTTTCATGGAGTAGATGCTGAATAAATGTTGAATGAAATTGATGTCTTCTTTTCTGGGCACACAGGTCTCTTATATGCATTCTTCTTTTACCAGTTATAGTTAGCTCTAAATCTCTCCATTTACTTTTTCCTTTCAGACCTCAGTTTCTTTAAAACATCTCTTTATTTTTCTCTTAAATATTCTTTTTCAGTTGCTATTCAAGTTTTTTTCTTCTCCCTCTATCTCTACTAGGCACACATTGCCTGGTATTTTAAAATTATTTTAGTAAAAGCACTCATGTTTATGAAAACAGTTATTTTTCATTTTAGTTGCTTTGACCTCCAGCTAACATGAGTCTATATTTTTGGAATATGATAGAGGATGTGTTATTTGCTCCACAGGTTTAAATTTAGAGCTGACATAATTTTGTCCTAATATTGTCATAGTACTCTCAATATATTTTATTTCTGTCTTGTTTTATTTTAGGGAATTATCTTTACTTTTTCTGAAATACTATCTAATTTTGAAATGATCTTATGATTACATTTATATATCTGGAAATATAGGGCCCTCAAATCGAAATCTTTTTACACAAATTAAATGCTTAATACTTTATGAAGTTATGTCTTTTCTGCATCAACCCTTTCTTAGAGGACTGAATTCCTGAGCAGGTCTACTCACCCTAGGCTGAGTGCTGGGTGGATACCTACTTTCTAAATAGAGTTCTTATATTAACTTTTTTGATTATAAAATACTATCATCTAATTCATTATAATTTAAAAGAATAAAATATTGTTATTATCGAAATATTTTAAATAAAGTTAATTATATGTCTTTTTAGCAGCAGATGTACCATCAGAAAAAGACCTTAACAAAGTCCTTCAGCTTTTGGAACCTCAAATTTCCTTTTTAGAAGATCTAACTAAAATGGGAGGAGCAATGCGGTCTGTTCTTACTCAGGTTTTGACAAACCAACAAAACTATAAAGATCTGACTTCTGGTGAGTAAAATGTTAAAAGAACATTAACATTTACTTATATTACTATAATTATTAAGTATTTTAGAACTTAAAAGTAAAATGTAGATTTTTTTCATAGACTGCTAAAGCTGGAAGTTATTAAGAATACCTCTTTTATGGGTGAAGAAGCTGAACTCCAGAAAAATTAAGTGACTGGTTCAAGACCTTACAACTAACTTATTTTGAAGTTGGGACTAGAGCCCAGGTCTTCTAACTTTTGGTGTGACATATTCATAATTATACTCTACCTCCCCTTCTCCAAACAATAATAACAACCACTCTATGTCTTTATTTTTGGTATTCTAAACTTTTGGGTTATATGGCTGAGGATTTTATAATAACGTTGAATTCAAGTTATAAAATTTGGAAATGCTATATCGTTATATACACATGAAAATGTTATATAACAATATAGCATGCTATATAAAAGCATATTCAACAATTATATAAAACACTTTAGTTTTTATACTTTTTAGCTCAAATTTATAGTATAATAAATATATCAATTATTTTAAAATCTTGTAAATATTTTAAATGGCTTTTTTTTTTTGCTGGCTCATGAATAGCATATTTTGAAAATTGAAGTTTGTTTTGTTTCTTTAGAGTGGTGAACATTTTCATGTGTATTGTTAGCTATTTAGAGATAGTCTTGATATATTTATTTCTTCAGCTAATACCTATTAAATATCCACTGTGTGTTTGGCTTTGGGCTAGGTATTAGAGCTTGGGGTGGAAAAGGTAATAACTAAACTAGGTAATCTTGTTCCTACCCTTATAAAGCTTATGGTCTAGTGAGTGAGATGACATTAAAAACCCCAGACCAAAAAATTGTGTAATTATAAACTGTAGTAAATGCTATGAGAGAATAGGAAGTTTTTATAAAAACGGAGTCCTGATTTCACAGAGATGAGGGGAGTTGGGGTGGTAATGAGTTAGAGTCCAGGCAGAGGACATCTTCTGCTTTTGACTATTGGACTAGCTCTTATACCATAAACAACATAAAACTGGAAAAAATGTGAGGCACCGAGGTTTGGCATTCGACAATAGGCAATACATGACTGTAAAGCTTTGAGAGAAAGAAAACCATAAGATGAGCCTCACGATTGCCTTGAATCTCTCTTTCGGGACAACTTCCTGCCTGTCATTAGTGCAGCAAGCTGGCATAGGAGCAGAACATGGTGGTCCAATTGGGCTAAGTAGGGCAACTGAAACTAGACTCTAGGGCAAAATACCAAGAGGTAGTAGGGAAGATGTATATGGGACCCCTGAAAGTGCTTGGCTGAGGACTGAGATACATGTGTACAAGATGAGACTACCTAAGACTTCTTAGATAGCGACTGCTATGGGGTTAAAAGCAGAATATAGATATTAGAGCTTAAGCAATATTGGGAGACATTGGTGTTTCAGTTCAGTCAGACCAGAGAGACCTTATTATAATAACCTAGGCATTTAGTTGAAACAAAAGGCCAAACCTAGAATAAGGTCTATTCTAGGTCAGCCTTAATGAAACCTAAAACCCTGATGGTATCTGTAAGGGAGATAGAGTTTGGAGATTATTCCTATAAGTTTAGAGGGCCTTTTACTATTATTCCATTCTCCATAATATATTAGAAAAAAGAAAAAAACTAGCAATAATTAATAAGCTGAAATGTAAAAGTGAAAGTTCTAGGATTATTTAATTCTAGAACCTAAACTTTTCAATATTTTATGGAATAAATTAGTTTTAATTGATACTTCTATAGAAATTATACTTTTGATTCCTTATATATGACAATAAAAGGCTTGGTACAATAGGAATTAACAGTAATTTCAGTTGTAATATTTGAAAATTTCACTCAGACATTGTCTTCTCCAGAAAGCTTTTCTTAAATACTCTGCTTTGGGTAAATCTGGCTACATAGTATTATGAGAGCACGGATTGTCAAACTAAATAGTGAAGTCAGCTACATAATTGTCTTTTATCATATTATCTGACTTTCTTTATCACTAATTTTCAACATCTTTGAAGGCAGGAATCATTTATTAATTTTTGTACCATGCGTCTGATGTATTTTAGATGCTCAGTTCCTTAGCAGATTTCATTATTTGTTCTAAACATGCTGTGTGTACATTTTGGGATTGTTAGGCTAAACATGAGCACAAAAATGTTGTCTGAAACTTTTATTCATTCTAGGGTTTCCCCTTCATTAGCATATTCACCTATTTTATATAGGCATATATTAGTGATTGAGTTGGCTGTGCATATATTTTGAACAAAATGTATTTTTTCTTATTTTAAATTTGTTTTAAATATTAGGTCTTGGAGAAAATTCTTGTGCAAAAAAAAGTCATGAAAAGTACCTTATAGCTTTGAAGAGCTCTGGACTTACATATCCTGAGGATAAACTTGTATATGGTATACAGGAGCCATCTGCTGGTACTAGCACTCTGGCAGTTCAAGGTTTGTCTAAATGTTTAATTTGGACAGTAGTAACTTGCTGTATTAAAACAGAAACCCCTCAAACCTTACTCATCATTGAAGAAATTTAAATAATGTGTCATTCTTTGTAAGGAAAGTAATAAAAGATACAAAAATTTAGAAGCAAGAATGAATAGGTTGGCCAAAGAAGAGATTAGGCACTTTTCTTAAATGGAATTTGGTTAGTTAATTAAGGTTTTGGTTCTAACTAGTGAAAAATGTAGCAGTTGTTATATTTAAGAATTGCCCAGAACTTTGGTAAACCATAATTTAAAACTAATAAGGGAGAACTTCTGAAACACCACTTGTGATGATTAAATTTGGGTTTTCACTGGAGATTTCTGATCAAAGTATAAAATATTAGGTCCAAATTTATTAAAGATAAATGTTGGAGTCTGCTAAGATAACTGTTAGAATGAAGTGTCTTACTATAACAAAACTTAGTTTTTGATATTATTATATTGCAAAGTAATTTTAAATTAAAGCGTTATGTAACTATGAAGGGCAACTTTTTTTTCCTTTCCAAAGGTTTTGCAGGTGCAACAGGGACATTGGGACAATTGGATTCTTCAGATGAGGTAAGATTTAAAATTTAAAACTTTTAAAAAATAGAATTAAAAAATTTTAAAACTGTGCAGATTTGTGGATATTATCTAGTTTAAATTCGTTTGGTAGACAAAAACACTAAAAACACTAAAGCTCAGAATGGACTGACAGTCAAGATCACACAATTAGTGACAGAACAAGGACTACAACTAGATTTTTACTTGTTTAAAATTCATTTCTCGGCTATCAGTTTGAAATTTCAATGTTTATAGTATTAATAAATATTTCTAATAAGTATTTTTAACATTACTGTATTTTCCTAGTATGCAATTTATAAGGGAAAATTGCTTTTTACATATATTTGTTTATAACCTTAATGCTTATAAATTTAAATTTCATATTTTTATTGCATTATACATATAATGATTGATTTAATGAGTTTTGAAACAAAATTGTGTTACATATAAACACATACATCTTTTTTCTTTAAAAATCTATTTTGATTTGATAATATTAAATTAACTGAGCCAAATATCTTCCTTTTGAAAGCATGATTTCTGTTACTGAAGTCTTATAATTGATTTATTGCCTTATAATTTAAACTTTATGGTAGTATTCTCCCCCACAAGAAAAAAAAAAGGCTCCCATAAAATCCAACATTCTGTGGAGTCTCATTTTGGACAGTTTTAAAGAGTTTTCAACAAATTGGAGAGGCAGTTTAGTATGCTGCTTAAGAGTTTGACTCTGGAATTATAATACCTGGGTTTGAATCTGACTCCTGTACCAATAGTAGTGTGACTGTGGGCAAGTGTCTTAACTTCTCCATGTCTAAATTTCTTCATCTGTAAAATGGAGGTAATAATAGTACTTATTTCCTGGCGTTATTGTGAGGATTGAATGAGTTAATAACTGTAAGCACTTAGAGCAGTAGTATCTGGCATATTGTGAATACTATATGTGTTTGTTAAATAAGATAAAATCTTATTTTTAAAAATTGGTGTAAATGGTTAGCTAAAATTTTTGCTTTGTTTTAAATTTTAAAGAGTTACTTTTAAGAATAGTAATATTGCTATAATCACAAATAGAGAAAACTGGCAGATATTTGAAATAGACTTTCAGAAATATATAAACATTTAAATTAAAATGGTAATAATTCCATTTTGAAGTGAGAGGAGGATATCGATGAGGGTAAGAGTGCTAATTCTTTATCTGTCAAAGAAGGAAGTGATTAGATAATAAACGTGATTTTAAACTGCTTTTTCTACTTTCATTAAGGGCATGTGGTGGGGTGGGGTGGCTTCTCATAAGGCAAGATCTGGTAATACTCAGGAGTTGAATGTGAATGGATGCAAGTGCACTTCCTTAATTAAAGCCAAAAAGATAGGAAAGAAGCCTGGTAACTATCACCAGTAGAGACTTTAGAAAACTATTACATAATGAATTTAGTGATATTATAGAACCCTTTATTAAAATATTTTGATGTGATCTAGAAAATTCCGGAGTTTTATGTTAGTATTTATATGGTTGATTAAAACTTTCATATTATTTTCATATACTGAGCATTATACATCCCAACAGCCTTGCTAACAATTGTACTTTATTTTCATGAATTAGATTTGATTTCTGGGCATGTGGAAAGCTGATATTCAACATAGATACTTTCTCCTATGTCTAGGAAAGAAGTAACATTCATTTTTGTCTTGGCTTAAACTCTCCAGATTAGCTATTAAAGTGCTGGTGGAGTCTTTAGTTGTATATTATTGCACTGCAACAACATTGTTTTGTAGGAAGGTCCTAGTAGGAGATCCTTTTGTGAGCATGAGTTGAGGGGCTTTTGAGTCTTTTCTAGAAGCAATTTCTAGAGGCATATAGAGGATTAGAAATACAGTCTTTCTTTGTTCATTACCATTCTGATTTGTGTTTTTTAGGTCTTCTCTTCCTTCCTCTTAGATTCATAGTTTCAGCAATTTCTGTGTGTAATGTGTTTTATATAATTATTTGTTCCTTAATTATAATTGTCTCAGTGTAAATATAGTAAATACTTTTTGATGGTGATAACTTCAAAATACTTCATTTGAGCATCTGTATTCATAGTGCACTATTTTTGTGATAATAGCTGAGAGTTGCTTTAAGAGCATGTGATGAATATTTAATGTATATATTTAAAGGTAGTTTAGATTCTTTGATTTTTAAATCATTTTATAATAAGACTTTTAGTCTATTTAAAAGTATTTTTTATAGTTTATATATTTATTGTATATTCTAATTGGTATAAAAATGGGATCATTTGGGCATTTGAAAGCTAAAGTTGAAGTTGAGTTTAGTTGGAAATAGATTGAGGGATATCTACTCTAGTTTTTTTCCCCTTGTTTCTCCCCCCAGCTTTATTGAAGTATAATAGACAAGTAGTTGCTCATATTTACATTGTACAATTCAATGAATTTTTTTTCAATTATAGTTGGTATACAATAATATATTAGTTTCAGTTGTACAGCATAGTGATTAGAGATCTGTGTAACTCATAAAGTGGTCATCCCACTAAATCCATCTTCCCCCTTACATATTTTTTACGACATTGTAGACTATTTTCCTTATGCTACAATTTTATCTCCATGACTATTTTGTATCTATCTATTTGTACTTCTTAATCCCTTTGCCCTTTTTTACCAGCCCCGCCTAGACTTCTCACCCATCTAATAGCCCTCAAAATATTCTCTGTATCTATGAGTGTGTTTCCATTGTTGTTGTCGTTTATTTTGTTCTTTAGATTCCACATGTACATGAAATCATGCAGTATTTGTCTCTATCTGACTTATTTCATTCAGTGCAATATCCTCTAGGTCCATTAAGGCAATATCTTTTTCCTTTCTCTTCCTTTTAGTCCGTGTGTGTCTTTTAATCTGAAGTGAGTCTCTTTTAGGCAGCATATGTAGGGGTCTTGTTTTCTTATCCATTCAGCTTCCCTATCTTTTGGTTGGAGCATTTAATTCTTTTCCACTTAAGGTACTTGTTGATAAATATGTAGTTATTACCATTCTTTATTCATGTTTTTGATTCATGTTTTTTTTTTTTTTTCTTTAAAGTCTCTCCAACAATTCATATAATACTGGCTTGATGTTGATGAATTCCTTTAGCTTATTTTTGTCTAAGAAGCTATTTATTTGTCTTTCGACTCTAAATGATAGCTTTGCTGGATTAAGTGTTCTTAGTTGTAGATCCTGGGTTTTCAGCACTTTGAATATTTTGTACCAGGCTTTTCTGTCCTGCAAAGTTTCTTTCGAGAAATCAGCTGCCAGTCTTACGGGAGCTCCCTTGTAGATAACTAATTGCTTTTCTCTTGTTGCTTTTAAGATTCTCTCTTTGTATTTAACCTTTGGCATTTTAATTATGGTATATCTAGGTGTGGGCCTCTTTGGGTAAAATTTTTTGGGACTCTCTCAGCTTCCTGGGGTTGTATGTCTGTTTCCTTCACCAGGTTAGGGAAGTTTTCCATCATTATTTCTTAAAATAGGTTTTCAAATTCTTGCTTTCTCTTCTCTCCTTCTGGTACCCCTATAATGCGAATATTATGTTTGATGTTGTCCTATAGGCTCCTTAAATGATCTTCCTTATTTTGGATTGTTTTTTCTTGTTGCTGTTCTGATTGGGTGTCTTCCGCTACCCCATCCTCTGTATCAGTGATTCGATCCTTCACTTCATCCACTCTGTTGATTCCCTCTAATATACTCTTCATCTCAGATATTATATTCTTCATTTCTTACTGGTTCTCTTTTATAATTTCCATCTCCATTTTTATGTTTTTTATCTCTTTGTTAAAGTTTTCACTGAATTCATCTACACTTCTCCTAGGTTCATTGATTATCTTTATAACCAGTGTTTTGAACTCTGCATCTGGTATATTGCTCGACTCCCATTTTTGCTGGAGCTGTGTTCTATTCTTTCATATGGGACATGCTTCTTTGTCTCCCCATTTTGGCTGCCTTTCTGTGTCTGTTCTTATGTGCTAAGCAAATCTCCTGGTCTTATTAGTGTAGCTTTGTGTAGTAGGTGTCCAGTGGCACAGTCCTGAGAGGGGTTTAGCTGCAGGCCAAGTTTAGCCCAGCCTGTGCCCCTCTGGGGCCACCTGTTAAGATTCAGCAAGCAATCCATAGATGCTTTGCTTATAGTTGCCTCAAGAAGCCATGCCAGAAACTGAGATCAGCTGCCACCAATGTGAGCCTTGGTGCCGCTCAGCAAGTGGCACAGGACTCGCTGAGGACACAACTGAATGTGGCTTGGGTGAGGCCATGAATTGGGGGAGGTGGAGTTTCAGGGAATCCTTGGATGGAGTGACCTCTGTTATCTAGTTCGATGACGTCTCAGCTATGGCAGTGCTGCGTCCACACACTGGGACGAGGAAGGGCTCAACAGAAGAGCAATGGATACAACTAGCACTTCTGCCTGGGAGAAAGCCTCGCCTCTGGTCCTTGCTTTGACAACTCTGTCCCCCCGTAAGTTCCTGGTGCCCCTGAGCAGCCAGCCTGGTGCTGGTGCTCAAAGCGAGCAGGTCCATCACCTTGAAAGTCTGCTCTTGGACATGGTCCCTGTAAGAGGCGTCTCTTGCTGCCAGCTGCTGCTGCCGCCTGCTGCTGCATAGCCTCTGTCTCGCTCAGCTACGTGAGACCAGGCAGCCTGGCATCTTCTCCCCCTCTTACCTCCCAACTGTTTGTTGTAGGGTGATTTCTTATTTTTCTCCGTAGGGGTGGGGTTTCTGTTCATCTAGAACCCCAGGCACCTCTGCTTGCTGTTTGCTCCTTGTTTCTGTCTCAGCTTTGATGTGGTTGCAGGAGGGGATGAGCAAAACTTCTATCATCTACGCCATTTTGCCTGGTTCTCTCCTACTTTAGTTTTTAAGAGAAACTTGAGCTTTAGAGTTAGATCTGAATTTGAATCTTGTCTCATAATATTACTGTGCTTTTTGCCAAATATTTAACTTCAACTGCCACATCGCATGCCCGGTCCCCGGATGATCCCCAGGTTAATGTTAGGATTAAATGAGATTACATAAAATTAGAAACTATCATGACCAGATACAAATTAGGCTTTTGATAAATGTTTCCGGTCCTAATGCTTTATGTGTAAAAGAGATTCAAATATTTGAATTTTTGAGCTCTCGTGGGTCACATTATAGATATTTCTGCTCCTTCTTCCAAAGGAAAGAATACTAAAGCACAGTACAAAAATAATTAAGTTTATCTTTAAAAAATTAATTAGAAGATTAACTAAATATTATACAAATAGATGATAGTTGTTTTACCAGACAATTCAGATAAAAGGCCCCTCTTTACTCTCACTAATACTGGCCTCTCCTCCGGGTAACTACAGTTAATAGTTTGATGTCCTTGACAGACCATTTTCTTATGTAGTTAAATATATGCTTATAGAAATGTATAGTGTGTGTGTGTGTGTGTGTGTGTGTGTGTGAGTACATAAAAAACATTATACTATTTTGTGTCCTTTTATTTCCTCTGTTATGTATTGTACAAATCCATCTTTGTTTGTACTCTTTTATTTCCATCTACTGTATGGTATTCTGAAATATGAATAAACTTCAGTATATCCAATCATTTTCTTAATCTTCAGTTTTTTATTATAAGACACAATGCTAGATTTCTTTTCGTGTAGATGTACAAATAGTTCTCTAAGTTGTGAAGTTACTAGGTTACAGGGTATACATATCTTAAATTTTAATAGATTATATTTTTTTCTGAGTATAAAAGTCACACATACATATTCGAAGTGAAAAGTATGGAAAAGTGTAAAATAAGAATATTACCTGGGGCAATCGTAGAAGAATTTTAGTGATAAGTTCAGGAAATTTTTTATTTTAAGATTGTGATTATAATTTTTTACACAAAAAGTCATTTATGTTTTATTGATTTATGTACTAGAGAGCCATTGCTTTTTGGTTCTGAACACATTTTCAAATCTTGAGTTAGAAAAGTCGTGTAACATAATGAAGCAAAATGAGAATTAGGAGAGGTATTTTGAAGGATATAAAAATTAAAAATGCTAGATCTAAAAGTGGCCTTAAAGTTTATCTTGTCTAACTTTCTTATGTATAGATGAGGAAGCTGAATTCCATAGTATGAACTGATTTACTCAGGCTAGTGAATTTCTTCTAGTTAGTGGTAGAGTTGGAAATGGACATACAGTCTCCTATCTGTTGATTTAGAGTTTTTTCTGTAAAGTGAATGAGCCACTGTTCTTGTTACTATTGCTTTACAGCAAATTTGTCCTAAACTTTGTGGCTTAAAATCATCATTTTTTTTTTTTTTTTTTACTCACAATTTTATGACTCAAGAATATGGGAAGGACAACTGGGAGGTTCTCACTTGGGTTTTCTAATGTGATTCCAGTTAGTTGTTGGCTGCAATTGCAGTCTTCTGAAGGCTCAGCTGAGATGAAGATTTAAGATGGCTCACTCACAGGACTGGCAGTTGTTGCTGATGTTCCATAGGGAGCTCAGCTGACTCTTGACCAGAGTGCCTACGTGTGGCTTCTCCAGCATGGTGGTTTCAGGTTATTGGACTTATTATGTAGTAACTGGATGAGCAGTATTAAGAGCAGAAGCTATAGAGCCTTTTCTGAGCTACCCTTGGATGTCATTTCCACTGCGTCCTTTTAGTTGTGAGTGATTTGCTGAGGTGGGCATAGATTCAGTGAGAGGGGACATAGGTCCTACCTCTTAATGGGAGGAATGTCAAAGAATTTGTAAACGTGTTTTAAAACTTACACAAACAGTTTGTGACATTTGTTAGTCTTTTCCTTGGTTGGATTCTCTTGATACCTAATAATTACGAGTGAATTACAGCTAAATAATATACCAACTGTTGATTATAGGTTTTCTCCATGTATTTCAGTGGTACTTACCTGTTGGGAAAAATTATAACATGATAATGAAATACCACTGTAGCCAGAGAGGTTATTATGGAGTTTTAATTAAAATTAAAGTTTTCCTTAAGTTAAATACTTTTATACATTGAGAGAATAAAAGCTTATGTTAAGATTATAAGATATTTTTGTAAAAATTGATCTTTACCTTTGTAAAGCAGAAGGGAATAAAATTTTACTAGCATTTATTGCAGCTTTAGGAACAGAATATACTTTTGAATTTAATAATGAAATAATGAAATTATTTCTGCTAGTCTCTTGTTGGAGTCCTCTATCCTGTTGTATTCTGCTTTTATTTCTTAATGGGAAACATTATTTTATTAGGACCAGTAACTTACATGGAAAAAATATTTCATTTGGAGCTAAGCATCATAAATAAGAAGCAAGTTAAGTATTTAAAGGGGTGTCAGTTTTAGAATGATTTATTTAGAGAGAAAATATAGGCATTTCCACCTACTCACTTAAAAACTAATGGCATTAATATTTTAAATTTGTATTGCAATTTTATTCTTTTAAAGGATTTTTTATTATATTACTTAAAAAGATAAAGAATGCAAGCAGTAATTTAATAAAGGACAGAATACATAAAGGTGAAAGTAGATGAAGCAATAAGATAGAATGTGATAGAAGAGTACCCAGATACAGATGTTTGTGAACAAATACCTATTTTATGCCATTTAAAAATTTCATTAATGCTTTTAAAGTCATATTGCCCTGATTTTTGGCAACTGGTATGTTTGCTTTTAGTATTTATATTTGAAATTTATAAATGAAGTGATGGATAAGGCTTAAGGATTGGAGTTTCTACAACCTTACCCTACAGGCCCATGGAATTACTGAGCAAGCCCTTTTCATGATTTCATTCTTGTAATTTAACAAATTATATAAAAAGGAAGAAAGGATGAGAAGAGGATAGTGACATCTCTATTACTACTATAGAGATTGAATTAGAACAATTTAAAAAATGTCGTAAGTTAGAATTTAGGATTGGAAGAGATTGTAGAGGTAATCTAATCCTACCACTTTATTTTAAAAAAGAAGAAACAGATTTGAAACTACAATAGCAGCAAGATTTCTATTTGCAAAGAGTTTTATTTGAATGAGTGTGCATATTTCAGTCTACTTAATTTTATTCATACATGTTGTGTCAGATATTTGTCTCTGCTATCTCTAGACTAACAGAACATTATGTACTCAGCAGTGCTATTTATACACATGCCATTCTTCATATTACTACTTATTTTTTTGTGTAGCTCAAATGAAACAACAGTAGAAAATGTTTGTGTTGTATGGAACCAAAAAGAAAAGAAAATAAGCAAATTTTAACTTTGTGGTAATTTTAAATTTAGATATATATTTATTCATTTTTTGTTTAGAATTATTTATAATCATCAGATATTTCAGTTCAAAAGAAAACAGTCTCTAGTATTATATGTACATGGATCTAATTAGAGAATTTCCCAGAGAAAGTAAGATCTTTTAGATTAAGATAACTTTTGAAGGAAAGATTATATTCAGTGTGGCCATTGTCATAAGCAAGTGTCCACTTATCTGTGTGTAATGACCAGATCATTAATTTCTGTGACTTTAATGTATTTAGCTGTTAATACAAATGAAATTATTTCAAACACTACCCCCCCTACCCGTGCAGCTATAAAAAGATGAATGTCCACTGTGGAAAAATTGAAAAGTATAAAAAAATATAAAGAGAAAATTTACCTGCAGCCATACCATCCAGGGATAACCATTGTTTATTAATTTTGCTTGCTTCTAGTCTTTTTCCTGCATACACTTATATAGTTGAGAAATAATCACTTAAAATAAATTACACTGTAGATATGCTCTCAATATTATTGCCTTTATTCAAGACAGAATCCAGGTGAATAGTTAAAACTAATTTGTCAAAACTTGTAGCTAAGGCAAGATTATTAAAATTAAAAGTCAGAGTTGCTTTACATAAATTAATAGGTAAAAGAAAATTAAATGTTTTTGGAGGTATAAGATTTAATTTTAATTTGTTAGTTATAAAAAGTACATTAATGGTTAAGGGTGGGATGGGGAATCACAGAGACTTGGTGGGGAGGACCTTAACAAACATCGACTATATTTTTTTCTAGTGCAGGAATTGATTTTACAACATTCCTGATAATTGGTAAGTCTCTCCATAAACACTTCCAGTGGTAGGGAGCTTATTTAGTTTGAGGCAACTTGTTAATTACTAGGAAGTTCTTCTCAATACTGTGTTAAGTCATTTTCACACATTTCTTATTTTCCTCCTAGAAAGATTTTTATTTTTATTTCCATATAACACCCCTTTAAATATTTAGCTTTAGTTATTTAATATTCTTTTCTGTACGTACCTCTTTCAGTTATTCACTTCTTTTAATAATCTATGATCCGCTCAGTGTACTATGTTGGGACATCCTTTGGTTTTTTTTGTTGGCCTTTCAGCAGCTACGCTAGACTGTTGGCAGGAACTCCAGTGGTCAAATGAAATGCCTAAGTTGTTTTTTTTTTCCCCCTCTCATACTTACAGCTGACATGTTAGAGCTCTCTCTCAGTTTGCACTTGTGCAAGTTGATTTAAAGCAAACAATCTCAGAATAAAGTGTTTATAGAAATCCTTGTTTCATTTTATTGTTCTAATCTCTCAAGATCTTTGGATTTTATGTTTATAACCTGATATGTTAAATATTCCTTTTAGCCTTGTGTATTCTGTATTAACCTTCTTTGAGTATTGTTTTAACTACTGTGAATTTCCCTGACTTCTCTTATGGAGCTCACATTTTTTTCATCTGTCTAGTAAATATATCCAAGAAAGAAAGACAGACGGGTTAGTGTGGGTTGAGAAACCATATGCAGATTTTGTAGACTTGGAATTTGAATCTATTTTTCTTATCTAATTTTGGACAAATATACATACTTTGTGCCTGAAACACATGTAATGTGTTTCTATTTTACATCCTTTTTTCATTTATAATAGTGTTTGAACATCTATCTGGTGACAATGAATATAGAGCTCTAGCATTGTTCTTATTCATAGGGTACAGGTATGCTATAATCTATTTACCCAATCCCCTGCTGTTTGAAGCCAAAGATTCTCTTTTTTTTGTTATTGTAAGTAACATTGTGATGTATAGTTATGCATATAGTTCCTATTCAGTTGTCTGATTATTTCTTTAGGATAAATTCCTCGAACTGAAATTTCTGTTCCAATGATAAATACACTTTAAGGACTTATGACATGTGTATTGACAAATCGCCATTCAGGAAAATTGTACTACGATATACTCTCATCAGCAGTGTGCAAGAGTACCTATCTTCCCACTGGTTTAGATGGAGATAATCTCCTTTCCTGTGGTTGATATCTACTGTGATGTCAAGCCAAACTCACCGGTCTATGTTTCCGGACTTTTGTTATTGTGCCTTTGCTTATGCCGTCTTCTCTTTTTAGAATGACTTTCCTTACCTTTGTCTGGCTAATTTTACTTGTCTTTTAGGCTATAAGGCTGCGAAATTTATAGAACTTCATATTTCCATGACCATGCTTGATCAAGGGTATTTGTTTCATAAGAAGTTTCTATTTGAAATTATGATGTAATCCTAACTTGGAATATAACATAGTTTTTCTAGATTTGTCTTTTCTCTCAGGGTTAGGAGAACAGTTTCATAAATGGCTGTTAGCTAAAATCTTAAATCTCAGAATCCCCTCTGCCCTTTGACATGATTTTACATCCTTATGTCTGTTTTCTGTCTTTTAAGTCTACAAATTTCATTCTGGTTGACTTTCTCCAAGGGCAAGGTGAGGGTGGCAGAGGAGGAGAGTGCAGAGTATAGTTTGACTGTCAGTCCTGGTGCCATCAAGGCTTTAGCAAAGGTGAGGATTAACAGGGAGGGTATATTGAAGTGCTCAGTGAATGCTGAATGACTGAACTTACTGGTAGCTGTGGAAAACCCAAGGATGGCCCTGAGGACTTATGCTGGACTTGACAGAAACCTGAAGTTAAGACTGGTTGTAAGCCAAGGAAGTTACACCAGCAGATAGAACAACTCGAAGCTAAGGCTATTTTTCAGCTTTAGAGATTTGAGAGGCTCCAATTGAGAAATCTGGGAATTTGTACTACAGTTCTAACATGCATTGTTAGCACAACAGATCGTATGCCAGAATACTACCACATACGTCTTTATAATACCAGTTGGCTCATGCATGTTTGGAAAATAGGAAAAATATGTCAGTGTAATATAGAAGTTTTGGTTTCATATGCTGTCTTTCCTAGTTTAGGAAAGCTAGGATAATGGACTAGAGTCATAGCCTTTAGCTGCAGGGGAAAAAAACTTGAACTCAGCTACAAAGACAGCAAGAGCCTTTGCAGCAACATTTTAAGAAAATTAGAAGTGTGCACCTATATTCAGGCTTTTTCCCTAAGAGGCACACCCCTAGCTTCACCTTAGTTTTGCTAGTGGCAGGCCGCTTCCTCTGCTCTTTCCTTGCCTTTGTCTCAGCTGGCTAGCTTCCCACTCTCTTGTTGTGGTACAGTGTACCATCCCTTGAGATTGCCTGAAACCGCTCCAAGATGTTTGCCTGGGTATCCAAATGATCTCCCCAGGTACCAGTTATGGCTTTTGTCTGCTTTTGCTTGTTGTAGACTCTTTAAAGCCTTTCCTTTATTTATTGTTTTACCCTTCTTCCCTTTCTTCCTTCCTATGCTAATCAACTCCCTCTTCAGCTTCTTTGTTTATTTGATGTTATGTTTATAAGGTTAGGAAAATTTTTATTTTGGTATTTTGGGGTGTTAAAGAGTCTCGCATTTGAAACAGATTAAGTTTAAGCACTCTTATATTTTAATACTAAGGATTTTCATTATATATTTTAGTCAAAATTAGCAGCATTGAAAAGGTACTATAGCAGATACATAAAAGTAAATGTGTTAATAATATATAAGCATGACTATATTATATATTTAGTGATTTATAAGCATATTTATGGTTATATAAAATACATAAATTCATGAATAAAACTATTATAATGCTGATTTTGTTTTCCTTCAGGAGGATCAGGATGGCAGTCAAGGTCTGGGCAAGAGAAAAAGGGTCAAACTAAGCGGTAACACCAAAGGTATTTATATTTAATTTTTTCCTTGTATGAAAAGCTCCTAAAATGCTTAATCACTAAGAACACTTGATTTGTTAGCCATATTCACACCAAAGCTGTTTGAGAAGCGAGTTACATTATTAGATTTGCCTAATGATTTCCTTAATAAAGTATTATTAGAGGGTGATCGTAGGGCTCAAATAAAACCTTTACTATTGGGATTTTGTCTTTTTTTTTTTTTTTTAATATAAAACATTCATTATCATATTTGATCCAGAAAAAAGTACGTCTTTTCATTGATTCTTTGATTTGAGTCCAGTGTTTTAGGTGTAAAGTTTTAGTTTGGTTTACATGTTTTCATAATCTGGGTTATGCAATTTCTAGAATGAAAAAGGATAAATAAGGGAGAGGTGGTGAAAGAGAGAGCAAGAGAGAGAACATGAATGAATGAATATGAGAATGAATGAGAAGAATAGCACTTAACACACAGTTCTCAGTAAGGAGTTAATACATGTTCACTCAAAGAGGAAGTAGATATGCTTGTAGTGAAGGAATAGTTTTGTAATAATAGTAATGAGTGATATTTATTGAACTTTTTGTATATGTTAGACATAATGCTCTATGTGTTGTTTCATTAATTTTCAAGGTAACTATATGAAGCAGATTTTATTATTACTATTTTATGAATTAGAAAATGGAAGTATGTTAGAGATCACAGCTAATAGGAGGTTGATCTTTAATTCAAATCCCAGAGCCTAAGCTCTTAACCACTAGGTTTTCTTGGCCCTCACTAAAAGCTTTTCTAGAGTACTTGTTTTTAGTTAGCAGCCTGTACTCTGGATTTTTGCCACGGATTTCCAAAGTTTAACATGGTCTATTGTCTGGTTTATTATTGTCTGTTACAGAGTCTCCAGTGGTTAAAATAATATTTTGATGAAAAGACGAGTTTTACTTCTGGTGCTGATTAAGTGTACCTTGTTTGGAATGTTTAGGACTGCCTGGAAAGATTGGGCAAGCAGGTAGCTTCAGTTGAGGCTCATTTTGTAAGTCTGTTCTTAGTTGCTTAGGCTGCTGCATTTAACTTGCAGATTGCTAGCAAAGGGCATGAAATTTGATCTGTGGTCCAGGATGCATACATACACACATGCTCCCCTTTTTCCTTGCTCAGCAGAGAACCTGTAATGCCTGAAGAAAATTGGAAACCCATATGGCTGCTTGGCCCTTTGACTTACCAGAGTTGTCCATGTGTATTCTTGAGTCCTTGAGACACATCTGAATTGGAGCAGATTGTTAGACACATACTTGAGTTTAAGCTTTAGGGATGCCCAGAAATATACCTGTTATGGTGTAAGATGTCATTGTTTTCCTTTAGCCTGATCAAGCTCTGGCTGAAGGTACTTTTTATGCAGACTTGAAGTTTATTTTCTTTTATCCTGAATTTTTTTTGCTTTTGGGATTGGATTGTCTTCTCTTTCTTCCTCCACTGGTAAGAAGTAGTAGAGATTTCAGACTTGATCAGTTACCATTTTTAGTTTAAGTATGTATATGGAAGAAACAGCTTTTTGAATTAGTAGAACCTCTGGTTTTTAAAAAGTGCCTGTTGCTTTTGAAGATTACTGAGGTAATGAGTTGCAGAGCCTGAACTCTGCTGTCTAATTAAAACTTTTACCTTTCTCATGCATTTATACTACATACTGGTTCTTCAAAAATTTCTTTTAAAAATTTGGCTTACGGTAGTTTAGGCATTGTAAAAGTCATGACAATTTAATCAAGATTTTAAAGGTAAATAGCCATACATGACTAATGGAAGCATTTCTAACCACATTTCCATACATAACACATAAAGCACATAACATAGGGTTTAAATATCTTGGGAAACTGACATCATCTAGTTTAAGAACAATAAAGAATTGTGGAAGTTTTTTTTTTTTGGTCTGAAGATGAAAAAATCAAATTGTTCGTAATTATACCTATTTTCATTTTAGTAGATGCCACAGCTTTTCTGATACATTTGGATTGTTTTATTTATTTAAAACAAAGTGAATGTATCTTTCTTTTTAAATGCTTGACATATAATAATTATGGTAGCTGCAGGCTTTTCATTTGACTAATGTAAGCATGTAGGGTCATAACTGAATTGTAAGATTAATATGGCTAGTTTTGTTCAGCTTTGTAAATGTGTTAAGAAGCACTTGTCTGTGAGGGTTTTATTTATTTATTTATTTTGGGAGTCTGTGAAATTTTCAATTATTTTAGTGCCAAGTGAATTGTGAGAATTAAATTGGCTTCAGCAGTGTGCTGTGGATCATATTTTAATTTTTAGTTATAATCCTTACATTCCTGCCACATGATCCACTTGGGCCCTAATTTTATTACTTTTTTTGGCTTTGGCTCTATTAGTGTCTGTCTCTGAATATATTTTAACTTATTTCTTGCAAGACTGGTTTATTTCTGTTTTTAAATCATTGTCATATCCTGGGAATGAACTATATCAGGAGGAAGAGTTTTCTGTTTTAAGAGTAGAAAATTATGAGATTTCAAAAATAAAGTTATTTAGTTTCTAATAAAGGGATGTATAGTGTAATCATATTTATATTTTTATTCATATTACATATTGTTTATACTGAAGGCCCCTTTGAAAGGGAGTTAGGTAGAGAATTGGTAAATATTTTTGCTTCTCTGTAGTTAAAATTATGGTTTCTCCAGAAATATAGAAATTATTATTCTGAAAATAATTACTAATGGAAAATTAGTAATTAATTACTAATGGAAAAATTAGGTTAAAGTTATATGTAAGAACTGATTCAAGTCTTTTTAAACTCAGAATATTTTATAGAAGAATCAAGAGGGCCATGGCATACTGAGTTTGTTGTTCCTCTTTTAGACTCATTTCCTGAGGGAGATGTGGTATGAACACATTACTTAGTAATAGAAGAACTGTGAAACTGGTTTAGGGTTAACTGAAAAAAATGCTACAAGGTTATTATCCTGCAAGACAATTTGAACTGTAATGTAGTTAGGGCCGTATCTGAATATTTTGGTGCTTATGATACTGTTTTTTCAAATCTTTCATCGAACTCTAGTTCTTGCTTAAGCACTGTCACTGAACCAGTTCATTCACAGTTGACACTTGATGTTCTTATTGATGACTGAGAGCAGTAGTCCAAGATCATTTGCTCTAACAAAGATTAATAGAATTTTCTAGTTCATTTTTAGGGAAAAAAATTAGAGAAAGCAAGAGAAAGAGATAGCTAAAGTATTAAAAACAATCAGTTCTTCATATACCTGTGGAGACCTTTCTGTTGACTGTGTCAAGGATGCAGAGATTAGCAAGATACAGTCTAGATTCAAGGAGTGATACTTTTCCTCATATATTTTTACTAGAAAAAAAGTAAATGCTTCTGTATATTAGAGCAAGCAATATATTAGTAACTATTTCTAGTGAAGTTAGTATTTTATTTATGAAAGATAATTGTGAAGAAATAGATAAATTATTGAATGTCAAGATTTCCCTCCTTTTTCTAAAAATTAAAAAATGTAGATAATTTTGGACTTTATGTCTTTAATAGTATGTTTTTAGCTTAAAAATTATTATTATTTTAAATTAAGTACCATGAATAGTGTTCCTGTAAGGTAATTATTTTGAATCTTAGTAGAAATTTTAGATAAATGGCTTATGTTTATGGAAAAGTAATTACTTATTATTTTTTAGTTGCTACTTTATATTAAAATATAAGGATTCGGTATTCTGTAATTTATATGCTGTGGAGATTATAGAAACCTAGCTTGATGTTTCCATATTATCACTAAATTATTAAAGGGGTAGCCTTAATTTTTAGATACATTTAGGTGTTTGAGGTTGATGGGTTATTAATTATTGTAAGATTTAAATGAGATAAGGAAAAATCATTAGGTGATAAATTTTTTTTTGTATGCAGATCAATCCATAATGGATGTTTTGAAACATAAAAGTTTCCTAGAAGAACTATTGTTTTGGACTATAAAGTATGAATTCCCCCAGAAGATGGTAACTTTCTTACTCAACATGCTTCCAGATCAGGAGTATAAGGTATCTATATTTTTTCCCTTTCCTTTCTGATCTTTGTTTCCTTTTCTTTGCCTTTTCATTATTAAATGTTTTTGATATATTTCTCAGCTGTGGCTTATTGTATTGTAGCTCTGAAAACTGATATAATACTATGAAAGAGCATTAGCGTCCTCTGTTGCCAACACAGGGGCTGCAGAAAAAGTGTCATATTGTAGATCTGTGACAGAGGACCACTACTAAAGCAGAATTCCTGAGGGTTGCCTTTCTGCATGGAACTTGATCCAGAGTGGATGCTGGGGGACAAATACATTTGCACAGATAAATTTTTAGTTACAAATTATAATAAGTTTTCTAAAGGAAAGATACAAGGTGCTATGAGAATGTGTGATGGGGGCAGCCGAATTTAGATGGTGGTATTAGGCATGGGAAAACATGGGATTAGTAGCTGCTGGCCATAACTGTTAAAGGCAGAACAGTTATTGGCTCATGTACACATGTAGGTAGGTGAAGTCTCCAGTCCCAGAGGGTCTGGACCCACCTGTTAATCACCATATAGTTACGGCAGTGACACAACCTAGTGTATGAGAAGAAAATAAATCACGCTGTAGTTCTTACGGTTTAGGTAATAAAGCTTTATTAGCAGTGACATTTTAATAATGCTGTTGTTTTGTGTATTTTTACCTGCTTAAGAAAACAACAGAGGAAATGTACGTGTTAGAGTATTTAGTCAGATTAGCAGTCAGCTTTCAGATCAAATAGAAGAAGGTATTTCTTTCGGTGTAATCACGTTGACTCGTTAAGTTGTATGAAATCCTCTGTGATAGGTTTTAGCTGAGACTGTAGATTTTGTTGTTAAAGTAGCACAGAACAACGACATATACTTGGACATTAGTAAATTAATGTGTTTTGAGCATAGTGAAAATTCGTATTTTAAACCATGATATTGTAATTGTTTTAACATTTTAATAATTTAAAATGCCTATTAAAATTGTTTAACAATTAGAGTATTTTGCTAATGTTCCAGTAAAAGAGGAAAATGTGACTTTAGACTACCATCATCATTGAAATTATTTTTACAATTACCTTGGACATTTTTACAAGCTAATAATAGTTTTAAAATGTTAACATAATATATTGGAAAATGTGTTATAAAACTCAAAGTGAAATTAACGTGTCTTTTTCTTTCTATTTAAAAAAATTTATAGGTTGCTTTTACAAAAACTTTTGTTCAGCATTATGCTTTCATTATGAAAACACTGAAGAAAAGTCATGAATCAGACACAATGTCTAACAGAATTGTGCATATTAGTGTTCAGTTGTTCAGCAACGAGGAGCTAGCCAGACAGGTAACAGAAGAATGTCAGCTGCTGGATATTATGGTCACTGTGCTATTATACATGATGGAAAGTTGCCTTATTAAAAGTGAGCTACAAGGTAAACTCAGAATTATTTTCACTAATTTTATTATTATTACTATACAGTGTATACCTAGCCTTAAAAACTCTTTATATGCTTAAAATAGTTTTAAAAAGATTATAAAATAATACACGTTTGTTAAAGAAAAATTTGAAAATTTTCAGCAAAATTTAAAGAAAAACTTTAATTTTGTAGTTTTGTTATTCACAAATAACTTGTTAACATGTTTGGTATTACTTTTCATTTTCTGTGATATGAATATATTTATAGATATAAATACATTAAAAATATGCTACCGTATATACATTTCAAGAACACGGTTTTTAATGATTGCAGGTATTACTATCACATGGTTTTACAATAATTTTTTTAACCATTTACTTATTAGACATGTCCTATTTTTTATCAGCCTTAGACATTTTTATATGCCTGTACTTTTAAAATTTGTTTTATATTTTCATTTATTATTTAATTATAATAAAAATAACAAAATATAGATGCAAAATAACTTACACCCAGAATTCTATAAAATAGTTTTTATGAATTTGATTTGAAGGTCCATAGTTGTCTTACATATTGCATATTACTTTCTTATCCTTTATGTCTCCAAGTGAGCTCTTGTTGCAGTCACTTCTGGAAGCATTATGGTCAGATCCCACTGGTGTATGGATGTGTATGCTGTAGCGACGTCTCCTGTTCTCCCTCCTACTTCATGCCACTTTGTGTGGCATTTCCACCGGTCTGTCAGTTCAGGATTAAGCACTTCACACCATGAATGTCTATTGTCTCAATATGATTCCATCAAGTGGAAAAAGAAGTTAGCTAGAAATGTGATCCCTTTTACCCTTTCTCCTAATACCCTGTCTCTGGGGGCCTCTTCACCATTCCACAGCCTGTCTCTCCCTAGGTATCCCCATCCACTTAGAAACTGCCTTGGATTTGAGGCTGGGAGGAGCCTGCTTCTCTAAGAATATGCCTATACTTCTATAATTTAAAAGTTGGACTAAATCTTGCCTTTTCTGCGTTTTTCGATTTTCTTCTTTTGTGCCCACTGTATGGTTGATACCCCTCAAACTGCCATATATCTAGGACCTCTTCACATTCTCATTTCTCTGTGGTTTTTTCATCTTAACTTTACCTCCCTGTAATAATTTATATTATTTTAATATTTGCTATGTACTAGACACTTTGTTAATATTATTTATATGTTTAAATTAAGCTTCTAAACAACTCCGAGATTGACATTATTACTATTCCCACTTTAAAGATGAGTAAATCGAGACTTAAGGAAGTTAAGTCATTTACTGTAAAGTATACAGATAGTAAATGACAGAGCCAAGAAGGACTTCATAACTCCTGATGTGAGAATCTTTGTTCTTAACTATGACAAGGCCAGGCCAACACTGATAGGGCATTATCTTCTCTTGTTGCCACTTGGAGCTAACTTTAAAAATAACAACAAACAGTCCTTCAAATTAAATCTTAAGACCTTTCCATTTTCTGTGGAGGAGAAATCTAATAGTTAAGACTTGCATTGTTTTATTGTTGCCTCCTTTTGCATATCAGCTCCTATTTTCTCTTTATACTGATGGTCTATTTTCGGTATATTTTCATGTAATACCATAGCTTGAACTTGTTATATGCTCAGTATAGGACACAATGCCTTATATTTAATAATAGCTAGCTAATAATTATGATAGTTACTACCTTTTGAATACTCACTATATGCCATGCTTTTTTCTCAGTACCTTATATGTATTATCTCATTTAACTACCAGTAATTTTGTGGAGTGGATACTGTTTTCTCCATTTTGTAGACGAGGCAGTTGCGGCTTAGAGAGTTGAAGTCAATGGTCTGTTATTTTACAGCTGTAAGTGGGTAGGGCTTGGGTGTCTGACTTCAAAACCCATACCTTTTTGCCCACTGTGCAACTCTGTCTTCCCATTGTAGGTGTGGTGGGAGAGTAATACATTATTCACATTAAGTAATATACCTCTTTACTTTTTTAAAGGAAAATTTAAAAGCTGCTTTGTATTAGTTATTCTGTCTTCATGTAAGATGACCTTTTCTGTCTTAGAGATTTAGCTACATATATTGCTTTTTATTTTTTAAAGTAGTAGCTATCATTATTCAGGTGTATCAATGATGTTCTTATATAGAATTATATTTAGAGGTCTTTTCACAAAAATAGAATTTCAGATTTATAAACTAGAAATTTTTTTAGAGTTTAGAAGTATCTGCTCTTTTGAAAAGAATCTGGAGTCTTATTTTCTTGACTAAGTGGTTTAGCTATGCTTATTATACATGGTTTGCATTTGGTCTTAGAGAAAACCGTTTTGGTACAGCTAGCTATCTAACCATCCACACTGCTGCCCAATCTAAAAACCTAGGAGTCATTTTTGGATTCTTGTCACGAACATCACTGTCTGTCCTTTACACCTTCTAAATGTCTTAAAATAGACACTTCTCTTTATCTCTGTGCCTTCACCATAGTTCAATCCGTTGTAGTCTCTAGGCCTCTACCACTAGTTATCACCACCTTCCTTCAAGTCACTTTGCACACTACACATCTGATTATATCCCCTCTTTTACCACCTCAAACCCCCTCCAGTGGCTTGCCATTGTCTTCATGTGAACTCTAACCTCCTGAAGCTGATTTATAAGGCCTCTGGCCTCATTCGTGCCACCCATCCTTTATATTGTTTGTCTCAGTGAATTCATCCTTTTTTTATACAGCTTCTTCTACTTAGAACACTGTTTCCTCCCCCATCCCTAGTTTATTTGGCTAATCCTAATTCCTGCTTCATTCTGAAAATCTGTTTAAATATCAGTTCCTTGGGAAAGTCTTTTCCTGAATTATAGACTACTTTTATTTGTTCTTATGACTTCCTGTACTTTTCTTATTATAGCCCTTATCACACTCTGCCTTCTTAGATATTAACCTCAGTGGAGAGAGAGAGACTATGTAAATCTTGCTTTATTTACCACCTTCTTTTCAGAGCTTAATAGACTACCTGTCCCTCAGTAAGTGCTCAATAAATATTTGTTGATCATTGGATCTCATCAGCACAAAATCATAGCTCTATATATTTATAGTGACTAAAGTACCTGTTGGGTAAAAATAGAAGTCCTAATCATTTTATTTCGTTAAAGATTCCAAGGTGTTTTTCACAAGAACAGTAGTATTTAAAGCAGTGTCAAGAAAATAGTGATTTTGATTAATTATATTCTGCTTATTCATCCTCTAGTTTTAATTACATAGAACAGTGTTTTTCAGTGTTTAAAAAATTTTTAAATCCCAGCATCCCTAAGCACTGTCTCATCAATATCAGTGGCTCAGCAACTCACAGTGGCAGTAGTAGTTTTCAGTCAGTGGGCTTTTCGGAATCTCAGGTGTGGGTAATTTGTAGAAAGCCTCTCACCCCTACTCCCTCATTAAGTTATACCTTCTCTCATCCTATTGAGAAGCACTGAAAGAGAGCATAGTTAACTTTGTGGGTCCTGTTTTTATATATGGTTAAATTTCAATGTGATAAGAGCTCTCATATTGGTTGAGCACAGGCCTCAAGTTCAACAGCAAAGGCAGCACAGTAGGTCTGAGACTCAAATTCCAAATGCTTGTTTAGTTCTCACTTGTTTAAGTTCATACCTTGCAGAAAAAGCAGATATAAACCTTGCTAGAAGAAAGTGACTGTTCATATTAAAAAGCAAGAATTGGATAAAATAATTTCATGGACTGAAACCTAAATTTAATGTATGTAAATTAAGAAGTTCAGTAAAAGCCTTCCTCACTGATGAATTTGACAAGGAGGTGGTTAGTTGAAAAAGATGGTTAAAGTGAGGAATCATTAAACAAATGATACATATATATATCTTAAACAGTAAAATCTAACTTAAAACACAGAAATGCATGTTCATTCTCCAATCTTTTAATTATGGGCAAAGCATTTTTAAGATGTGGTTTCCTTGACTGAAGTTCTTTCATCTTTCTTTTATATTACCACATCTGTAAAGCATTATCTGTGATTTTTAGTTTGTTTTTTTAGAGTAGGAACATTAGATCTTTGTGAAGCAATCTGGGCATAAAAATCTTTCTAGGCTTTTATGATTTTTCTTCTCCAAGATTTTTTTAGCGTTTTCTTAGGCATTTACTTTTATTGTCTTGCAAAAGTTTATGATCCAGTTTTTGTAATACCTCTCTTTATGCATTCATATTTCATCAGTTTTTATACTTTTAATTTAAATTTTATAATTATAATAAAAAGAACAATTAGCATGAACAGAAACAAAAACTGACTCTGAATAAGCATAAACCTCAGCTTGTGTACTAGGTAATAGGCTATTAGCTTTGAGCATTCTGTGTGTTATGGGTATTGTATTTTATAGCGGAAATAGGAAGCTTGTTTGTCTAGTGAATCCGTTAAATAGGAATAGGTTAAGAGAGCTAATGTATATGTGCTATAACTTCTAATAGTAAAGATTTGGGGCAAGCATAACCACCTCCCCCAACAATGTATTTAAACTCTGAGGATATTTTTTTAAAGGCTTAACATGTTTGTGTTTTCTGTTCTTTCATTTTTGACATACTGTGTTTGCTAAAACATTATATTTACATATTCATTGAATAGAAGAAAGCAATTTAATATATATTGCTTAAATCATACAAATGTGATTGCTAAGATGGAATGAGATTAATCTAGGAATAAAAACATTTTGTTGATTGGAACTGAAATACTGCATTATGTCATTAGAATCCGGAAAATAATGTGGTCTTGTAAACATAGCTAGCTCAGTATCATGTAATACGTTGGACATATGGTAATGATTATTATAATGACGTGCTAAGTGTTATGTTAACATTTCATTTAAAATATGTGTCTTTTTCCATTATACAGGTGGGGAAATTGATTCAGAGTCTAAGTAACATGCCTGAAGCCATATAGTTATTAAATGGCAGGCTGGGGTTTGAACTTAAGTGTCTCCGATTCTACAGTGTATAATCTGTGTCATTGGTAAAGTTTAATTTTTAAAAACTTATTTTTGGGCTATGTGTGTCTGTTTTAGATGAAGAAAATAGTTTACATGTGGTAGTGAACTGTGGAGAAGCGTTACTGAAGAATAACACTTACTGGCCTCTTGTCAGTGATTTTATTAATATCCTTTCTCATCAAAGTGTGGCTAAGAGATTTTTGGAGGACCATGGTTTGTTAGTTACATGGATGAACTTTGTGTCTTTCTTTCAAGGTATGAATTTTACTTTTTTGTTAATTTCTTTAGTTTACAAAATGCCTAATGCCGAACTATCAAATACTAATTATAAGATAATAAATAGCACACTATTCAGGTTACATACGAAGTGTTTCATTTTAATTAATTGATATTTGTAAGTACTTTAATAAAGTATTCATGAAAACATTATAGAGTTATGAAAAATGTCAAATTATTAAAAAAGAAACAGGAGAGTAAGAATTTATTTTAGTATTTTAAATTATTAATCTGGAAGTTTCTAATCTGTTGTCTAAGAAAGATTCATAATGCTTTTATAAAAATTTCAACTAACATCAGTTAAAATAGTTTTGACTTTTTTATTCAGTATATTGTATTATGTTATATAAGAAAGAGACAATTTACAAAGTGTTTCTAAGAAAACTTAGTTTGTAAAGAATTCCAATAAGACTTGTTTTATTTTTTAAAATTTATGTATTTTTATACATATTGTTTATATATGCCATTTGTGTGCATGTTAGAATGTGTTTGGTACTAGGAAGTATTTTACTTGATTTTTAGTATGAATACTTGCTAATATTTTGCAAGGTTTATATCTGTTTTAATTTTTGCAAGGTATGAACTTAAACAAGCGAGAACTAAATGAGCATGTGGAATTTGAGTCTCAGACCTACTATGCTGCCTTTGCTGCTGAACTTGAGGCCTGTGCACAGCCAATGTGGGGGCTCTTATCACATTGTAAAGTTAGGGTATGTTGGAAATATTTTTGTTGATTTCTTTGTTTTCCTTTAAAAGAATTAAGAAAAAGATGTGAAAACATTGATTTGTTTACTTGTTTATAATAATGTTGCAGTGTTTAATTCTGAACTCATCTCTGTGAAAGCTGACTTGAGGCAGTAATTATTATTCTTAGGCAGGTTGGAATTTATATTATAAGATCTTTCCAGCTTTCTCTTATTGTGAATAGTTTTGGGAGTTTCATAAGTCTCTACTTTCATCTTTATTTCATTTTACTAATTACCTGTTAGTTGCCTAATGCTTCTTTTAAGGGATGAAGATAGTCTTCAGTAACATTTACATTTTTAGGATACCAAGCACAAAATCAGTATATATTTCATACAATTTCCAGTTGTATATAAAAAGAATCTAAGGGTAGCATAGCAGCAACATAAATTCTTATAATTGGATAAGAAAATGCTTATTTGTAATTGCGTGTATTTATGTCTTTCTATACAAGTATATATTTCACTTTTGCATTTTAAAGTATTGATTTGATGGTTCTCCAGAATCCTTGGACAATCCAAAAAAATGGAATGCCCTGATCCTAGTAAACTAAGGACTTGACTAAGATTTTGCTGTATGAATCCCACGAAGTCCAGCTTGCTAGCCTGTACCAAATAAGCATGCTGGACAAAATTTTATAGTGGAAATATTTTGAAATCTGGATTCTGGTCTGGGCTCTGCTTTTCTTAGGTTACTGGATCAACTTATTTACAAGTATTTGAGTATTTGAATTTCTTAGTTTCAGTCTTTTTCTTTATTTTTATGGTAAAATGAAACAAAATGGAAATGGGATAGCAGAGGCTTTTGCCCTTTTTCACAGAGTTATTGTGAGGCTCTTTTCCATATACTCTTTAAATATATGTGTTCTTTTAAGCAGATTTATGTTTCCTCTCATGACTTCAGCTATTCTCTAAATCCAGATGACTCACAGTTTGTTACAGTCTACCCATGTTCAAATTTCCAACAACTCCGGGTATTCATGTAGCTCTCCTTATAGGTAAATGAATTTTCTCAGGTTCCTAACTGAAAAATCATCTGTTCATATTGTATCCTTTATGTTCATTTAATGGTATCTTACATGATGCAATTATCTAACACACGAACTTTCTCCCTGGTATACCTGTTGTGTTCAACCTGTAATCAGATGCCATAAATTCTCTCTTTCATTCCAGTAATGTCTCCCTACCACTTCTTTCCTCTGTCTTAATTTATTCATATTTTTAAAATCTAGGTTTTTAAGGTAATTTCTTAACTGGTTTTCCTACCTCTAGATTCTTCCTACTATAATCTGGACCAACACTTAAGTTACTTTTCTAAATTCTGTGCATATCTCTTCTTTGCTTAAAAATCATTCAACTTCTTATCTGTCTACAGGAAAAGGCCTGTGTTTCCTGTAGACACATTTAAGATTCTCCACAATTTTTACTCAATTTATCTCTCATAATTCACCTTCCTATACCCCTTCTACATCCGTGCCTTTATTGGGTTGATTACCATTCGTCAATATGCAGTATGCTTTCCTGATTTCTATGCTTTTGTTCAAGCTAGTCCCTTTTTTGGCATATCTTCTCTCATTCTCTCTGCTTAGTCCAGTGCTGCTTTTGCATGAGAATCATCTGGGAAACTTTAAAAATACATGTGCCTAAGCTCCACTGTCAGAGATTTTGATTTATTTGATGTGCAGTAGGACCTCAGCAGTGATTCTGACTATTGTGAAGAACCGCTAGTGTTAGTGTTAGCTTTTCAAAAATTCTATTCAGAAGACTTAACTGATGTGTAATCTGCTCATTTAAGTTTTTTCAGTCAGATTTATGGTTCCAATCCAGTGTTTTCTTAGTACCTTGTTTGATTTCCACTGTAGTATTTATTAAAAAAACTGTCATATAAGGTTTGTTTGTTCATTCATTCAAAAAATATTTATTGAATACTATTCTGTGGTAGATACTAATTAAATACTTGCATTTTTGGTGTTGAACCAAATAGATATGGTTCTTGCTGTTATAGAGGAGCCTTATAAGTGAGATAGACATTAAGTATATACATAGATTTTGTAAGCTTTTTCTAAGTGCTCTATAAGATAGTAACAGGTGGTTGTGAATGTATGTGGAACTTAATTAGATTGAGGCTCAGAAAAGGCCTTTCTGAAGAAAATATGAAGCAGCCAACTATGTGAATAAAATTGGGGTTAGTGGGGGTAGTCAGGGAGGTAGAATGGAATAGCCTACCTCCAATAGCAAAGTGATTGATCCTTTTAAGGAATTTGTGGCTGGAGTAATAAGTAGAACATTGAGTTGGAGAGATAGGCAGGGATCAGACTATTAAAGCAGGTCCTTATAGATCATGTTAAATAACCTTGGATTTAATTTTAAGGAGAAGCCAGTGAAGGTTTTTAAGCAGGGGTTTGTGTGATTTGATTTACATTTAAAAGATCACTCTGATTGCTGGGAAGACTGATTGAGAGGAGTGTGGGGAACAACAAGACTAGAAGCACGGAGACCAATTAAGATGCTGTGATAATAGTCTAGATGGTAAATTCAGGTTTGAAATTCAAGGTGGATTCAAGATACATTTTGGATAGCAAAGATGTATTTTGGAGGTACAATCAATAGACTTAGTGATGGATTGTATGTTATTGATGAGTGAGAGAAAAGACTTTTGGGTAACTGTGTATGGAAATAATATTTACAGAGGTAGAAAAGATTGATAGTAAAGCAGGTTTAGAGAAATCAGAGTTAGTTTTAGGTAAGTTAAGTATGTGATGTCTATGAAAAATCCAAGTGGAAATCGTGAATAGGCAGTTGGAATATATGAGTTGGAATATATGGCTGTATGTATCTCAAGCTCAAAAGAGAAGGCTGGACCAAAGTTATAAATTTTAGACTCTTGGGAATATATATAATATTTATTGCCACACGAAGAGATAAGACCAAGTAGGAAGAGAAGAGCAGTAGACCCGGAGGAAAAAACTACTAACATTTGGATGTGGAGGGAGAGGAGAAAACCAGAAGAATTCAGTATCATATAAGCCAACAGAAGACAGTGATTCAGGAGGAAGGTTGATATGATATTGATACGAAGAGACAGTATTTTAGGAGGATTATTCTGACAACTGTCTTGAGGACGAATTTGGATTATGAAGCTGGGGAGTTATGTGATAATGAGAAATCATTGTTTCCAGACAGTAGTTTATTTTTCAGCTTTGAAGGCCAAGATTGCAATGTGTTTTGTGGTTCCCTTAACTTAAGAGGTGAAAGAACAGGGAGAGAGAAAGCTCATATTGTCCTGGTATAGATCTGAGAGTAGTTTCTCAGTTAAAAGAATATTTAGTTCCTAGATAAGATGTTCTCTTGACAAGCACCTACACTATGCCAGACATTGTTCTTTACACTGTATTCTTTATATTTTTATCAAATCCTCATAACATCTCTTATGAAGTAAATAGTATCATCCCTTTCTTTCAGAGGTTAAATAACTTGCCCAAGTTCACACAGCTGTGGGTGAAACCTGAGTTTGAAAACAAATCCATTTGATTTCAGAACCAGTGCTCTTTACCACTTTACTATAATTGTCTCTTAAGTAAGAATGTCTTTTGCAGCACTATTGTCAGGTTTTAGAAATGTAAACTAGAAGAAATACTATTTTTTAAAGTAAAAAGAAAGCTATTTCTTTTTGTTTATATTTTCTACTTATAAAATATGAAACTAAAGGATAAGCAATAAAAAGAAAACTTCACTTACTTTTTGCCCTGAATGCTGTTCGGTTCCTGAAAATGTTAAGAGCTAGTTAAGTAATACTAGGTTAATAACAGATAGAATGGATAAAGGGATGGCACATTTCTAGAATCTTATTAATTTTTGCTTTCTGAACGAAACAAGCAAGCTATAAAGTCTCCATCTAGTGGCAGTTTGGGGTTACTGCAGACTTGACACGAATTTGGCCACTACTCGTTGGGGCACTTGTCAGACTTAGTGCTAGACTATGACAGAGCATTTTACATACATTATTTCATTTCCTTCTTCTTAACAGTACTAGAAGGTAGGTAGCATTAATTCTCATTTTTACATATGGGTAAATTGAGACTCATAAAATTTAAATAATTTGCTCAAGATGATAAAACTAACAAGTAGAATGTGTACTGGATTTTTTTGGATGAGTATGTTAATGGTGGGGAGATAGGAGAGAGATGATTTGAACAGATTATAAAGTATGCTGTATTTAGGAATGGAATTAACTGGCCACCTTTTTAAAGACTCTTGATACTTGCTTTTCATATTGTTCTCCAGAAGGGTTGAGTCAGTTTGCACTTGTGCCAATAGGCTTTAATGATACCCTTTTGCCCAAACTGTTGATAAAATGGGAGAACACTTTTTTGCTTTTTTTTTCAACATTTGTTTTTAAAAGTTTTTTTAATCCGTGAATTATCTGCCATTCTGATTATCATGCATATTTATGGTAACTTATAAGTGCCATTAAAATTTTTCAGTAAGAGATAGGGAACAGAATGTGTAAAATAATATTTTTATAAAAATAAATCTTGGGGGGGGTGACTCTATAGTGTAGTGGTTAGCCCGTCTGCTTTACACGCAGAAGGTCCTGGGTTCCCGCCCCCCGGTGGAGCCACAGACCCAACCCCCCAATCCTCCCTCCTGCAATCTTGCCCCTGCAGGCCCAGGGGGCCCCCCGGCAAGCATGTGGGAGGAGACGCCCCGCTTTCAGAGGCCCATCTCTTAAGGGGAAATGGCAACATCCATAGGTCAGGGGTGGAAGTGGTGGGAGGGGTTTAAAGAGCGGGGAAAAAGATAAATCTTATATGGCATAGATTAAAACAGAGTGACTGTTGGCAAGGAAACAAGGCAGATGATATTTGGTCTGGTTGGTAGCAGAAATAGGTGGAAATAGGAGTAAGCCTGCATGATAATATAAAGGAAGAATTAATAGGACGTGGAGACTGAGCAAGATGAAGGAGAAGTCAACAATGAATGTGAGACTTGTAGCATTATTTTAAAGGCCCAGAATTTACATATGTAGCTGATGAGTTTAACCTATTTAACTTTGATGTTCTTTGTACTTTTATTATACATTGAGGCCCCCACATGTTTTTTAAAAACATTTTTTTGTTGCAATAAAATTCACATAACTTAAAATTTACCATTTTAACCATTTTAAAGTATACAATTCAGTAATTGATAGTGTATTCACAAAATTGTGCAACCATTACCACTAATTCCACGACATTTTCATTACTCTCCAACGAAACCTCTTACCTTCCAGTTACGTTTTCTCATCTTCTGGAAACCATTGATCTCCCTTCTGTCTGTGTGAATTTACCTAATCTAGACATTTCAAATAAATGGAGTCATACAATAATTGGCCTTTTGTGTCCGGCATTTTTCACTTAGCATAATGTTTTCATGGTTCAGCTGTATTGCAGCATATATCAGTTAGTACTTCATTCCTTTTAATGGCTGAATAGTATTCCATTGCATAGATATACCACATTTTACTTGTCCACTCATGCATGGGTTGATTTTATTTTTTGGCTACAATAAATTCTTCTATGAACATTTGTATACAAGTTTTTGTGTGAATATATGTTTTTAATTCTTGCGGGCATATGAAAATAGAATTGCTTGGTTAAATATGTTTAACTTAAAAGTGGCTATACCATTTTACATTCCCACCAGCAATATATGAGAGTTTCAGTTTCTCCACATCCTTTCCAACACTTTTTATTTTATATATTAAAAATTATAGCCATCCTAGTGTGGAGAGTGGTATCTTATTGTGGCTTTGATTTGTATTTTCGTAATGACTGATAGTGTTGAGTATCTTTTCATGTACTTATCTACTTTTGTAGATCTTATTTGGAGTAATGTCTATTCAAATCCTTTGCCCATTTTTTTGAAGAGAGGTTATCATAATTTTCCCATTTAACTTAATACTTGCCTATTTCACTGGATTTATTTCTCCAGAAAACATTATAATTCTCTATCACAAATTCTTATTTTAAGTGGCACATACTTATCCTTTTTTCTTCTAAATTTTGTTGTGAACAAAGTATTTAAAGGCTACTTAGCATACTCATATGTTCTGTCCTTTTTATTGTTTTTTTTTTATTGTAGTAAAATATACATAACATGAGATTTACCGCTTCAACCATTTTAGATGTCCAATTCAGTGACATTAAGTACATTCACAATGTTGTGCAGCTATTATCACTATCCATTTCTAGAACTTTTTAATTGTCTCAAAAGACGTTCTGTACTTGTCAAACAATAACCTTAGGGCATTTATAATATTTTTGGAACCTTTTGAAATGGAACCTGGTTTATATTACATAAATCTCTTTCAGTTTTGATTCATTTTAAGGATTATATTATATAAAAGGTAGTAGATTGTGTTCTTTAATTTTCCTAATTGTCACTTGTCATTACTATTAGTTTGTGAAGGGATGATTTCTTGAAATGGCTAATGTGGTTATTTTGAAAAAAAAAAATTTACCATTATATATATAATGCATATGACTTATTTTTATAAATTGCATGTAACTAAAAGTTGAAATACATACATATATATATATATACTGAAAATTTGTGTAACTTATGATTTCAGGAAACTCAAGAATATACTCGAAATGTTGTTAGATACTGCATTGAAGCTCTCCAAGACTGGTTTGATGCTATTAACTTCGTAGATGAGGTATGTATATTTCGGATATATGTAAAAACATTTAAGAAAAGTGTTAGGTCTCATTTAATGTTGAAAATAATGAATACCTTTTCATGGGATAAGGGAAAGAAGTCAGAATGAATATAATATCATTAGGCTTTAAGAAAGGAGATGTGAGAGACCAGTTCTATGACATTTAGGAGGTTCCACAGTGCATTAATCATGTTTGCTTATTTCCTGGAAAAGGATATAATTTTTAAAAAAATGTATATGTCTCAGTATTTGTCAGGAGTAAATTAGTTTCATTTGAAGAGGTAAAAGTGACAGTGCAAATGTGAATAGGATAGGGGAGATTAATGGAAAAGGTATCAGTTGGTCAGCATTCTTCTATGGGCTTTAACAAGAAAGATTGTTGTTAGTGAACTGAGACAAGTTGGTACAGAACATCCTCTGTATGATTAAATAAGGGCTTGCTTCTAATTTGTCAGCCAAGTTTACTATTAGAAGCCCTTTCTATTCCTCTTATAAAGTGGTGTCAGAATATTCTATATGTAGAAGGAAGACCATGTTTCAGACTACTTCAACCCCCCATCTGATTTCTGAACCCTAGAGAGATAGAACCCCTGCTCTCTTTTTTTTGGTGGTGGTTGGGTGATCTCTTATTTCTTTTCTATTCTTTTCTAAATACTTTGTTATAATCACAAACTTATCAAAAAGTTGGAAGTAGAGTAAAAAGAAGTTTGTTTTCTTGAACCATTTGAAAGTTAAGTTGTTGACTTGATGACCATTACCCTAGATACTTTAGTGTATATTTCCTGTAAACAAGGACATTCTCTTATAAAACCAGATACAAATTAGAAACCTATAAAAATTAGGAAATTAACATTTATGTTATTACTATCTAATACTTAGAACTCATTCATGGTTTACCAGTTGTCCAATGATGTTCTTTATAGTAAAAGGATCTTATTCAGAATCACATGTTTCATATTTAGTTATCATGTCTAAGTAGTTTTTCATTTCTTTTTACCTTTTAGGACAGTGACATTTTGAGGAGTATAACTCAGTTATTTTTTGGAACATCCTTCAATTTGGATTTGTCTCATGGTTAGATTAGATTATGCATCTTTTGTAGGAATATTATAGAAGCGATATTGTGATCTTTTTATTGCACCACTGTATGGTGGTTTATGATTTTTGTTTATCCTATTACTGATGATGTTTCCTTTGATCATTTGATTAGGGCTGTGCCAGCCAGACTTCTTCACTGTAAAGTTACTCTTTTTCTCATTGTAGTTAAGAATTTTGTGAGAATGTACTTTGAAACTATGTAAATATATCTGTCCATCTAATTTTCAATTAATTCATTCACTTTTATCTGTAGGGATTCATAGTTTCTATTTCATTCAATGGGTTATGATCTGTTATTTGATGTTCAGACTGTTTCAGATTTGGCCGGTGAGAGCCCCTTTAGCTGGTTTCTGTGTCCTTTTGACTCGTCCCATTAATCTTTGAGGACTTCCATTCTTTGGCCAAACAAAATGTTTTTGATTCACCTTATATGTTCCCTATTTCATTCCTGGAGTCAGTCATTTCTTTAAAGATCCCTGAAAACTTTTAGTAGAGAATAGTATTTAGAAAGCAAGATCCGGCTGCTTGGTCTGCTCACTGCTCTTAGGTTTTCTCAGTGATCAGAAGTTAGAAATACGTGTGTGTGTGTGTACATATTTGCATCTGTATTTCTTTGTCAAGTATGTATATTGAAAGCTGTGAGTTCAAACTGAAATTTTAACTTCCAATATAATACCATAGGACTTATTCTAGATTTCCCCTACAGTGAAAACCCTGGCTTCTATTATTTTTAATACACTTATTTATTTGACTAATCCTCTTATAGATAACCGATTTCTCATCTCAGTTGCCTCCTTTTCCCCTACATAAATGCTCTCTTCTCCCTGCATTCTTTGCCCCTCTTGCCACATGTGGACACCCTCCTTATCTTGCTAAGGCTCTCCCATCTTGGACTACCCTTCTGTGAAGAAGCCCTTCTCACCTTATATGTGCTTTGAATTCTCACACTTGGCTTTTTCTCTTTTTGAATGCCCTCTTCATCCTGCTTTGGGTCTGATGACCATTTGGCCTTTTGCACACATGGATAATCTCCTTACCTTGTTTGTATTTTGATTCCCTATTCTAGGATGGCTCCTTATGTCATTGTCTCTTTTACCTTTGTCAGGCTCCGACTTCTCATCCCAGGTCAGTTCCCATATGGATGTCCTCCTCACCCTGATTATCTCCAACATATTATATTAGATTGCCCTGCCGTATGGATGCTCTTTGGGCTCTTCTCAGATCTGACTGCCTGTGCCATACCACATCCTTTGTTAAACCACACATCCTCCTTTTTTTTGTTTATTTCACCCAAAATATTTCTGATATTTCATACCACCGCCTTCACCCCATATCTGACATCTCCCATCCCCTACCCACCAGTTGCCTATCTCACCCTTGGCTCTGACATACTTCTTTGGGTTCCTCACCTGTACTTGCCTATTTTGCTGTATTTCCTCTGTTAACCTTGCCCTCTGCCCCCTCCCTCCCCCCCAGTCACTTTAGGATGGAATTGTTCAGAAGGGAAGAGCCCCTTGCTATCTTTAATCCTTCTTGCCCCACACTAATTTATCTTCCATCCCTGATTACCTCTCCTCCAACATTTGAGTCTGCATTTGGCCTTCAGTCTGGATTTTGTCCATCTGGATTCTGATTCTGCCTTCATCAAATTACCATGATTCTTATCTTGTCTAAATGTTGGTCTTTAAGCTTAAACTTTGTTTATATAAATGGTAATGAGTCACTTCAGAGAAAACATTTTCTGGCCTCCAGTGCTCCATCTTACTTTCAACTTGCTTTTAGTCCTTCACCCCATCTAGGATCAGTCCCTCAGATGGAGCTTCAGCTGGAGCTTATCTCAATCCAATTCTCATTGGTATTTGAAACTTTAGGAATTATTGTTGAAATGGTAGTCTCATTAAGACAACAGGAAGATTGATGTATGGAAGCATTACATCACACACAGAGGGTTATGTAGTAAGTGTTTGACATGAAATTAAGCCACGGTTCATCTCAAGGGTAGAGTTAAAGACATAAGAATCATGTATGGTATTCAGAGTGGCTGAACTAAAATAGTACATTTGTTTTTCACACAAAAATATTTTTTGAATGTTGTAAAGAATTTACATATATTTTTAAGAGTAAATAAGTAGAGAGAATGTAAGTAACAAATACGTTATTGTTTTTATGGAGTTTAAAAGTTTTTTTGTTAAAGTGCTTTGACATATTATATTCTTCAAAATGACCCTATGAAATAGAGAAGATTTTATTATCCCCACTCTTATGTAGATGTGAAGTGGATATGAAGAGATATTAAATGACTTGCCTATAGTTATGTAGCAAATTACTAGTAGTTCTGGATCTAGAGCTCACATTTTTCAACTTTTGTCTCGTAGTAAGTATTTCAACTATACTGGTTGTTGGCAATGGAAAGAGCTTTAGAGTCAGGCAGACCCGAGTGTAAGTTGTGGCTGTGCTACAGACCAACTAGCTATGTGATTTCGGATAGTTTTTTTTTTTTTTTTTTAAGCATTGCTTAGCCCATCTTATCTCTTTATTGAGGATGATAATGTTAGCCAATGAGGATCGACTAAGAGGCATATATTATATGTGTGATAAATATTTGTTCTTAATCTTTGTGGGTGGATGTCAGAAGTTATTATGGAAATCCTGCACAGATGAAGCAAATAATATTTTTCAAACTGAATTAAGCCAAACCCAACAATCAAATAGAATAAAGAGATGAAATAAATTTTCCTCTAAGGTAGGCCATTTAAGAATCCTCAGATACATGAATATTACATAGGGCAAAATTTGTGAGTATGTAGCAAGGTAGTTTGACTAGAGTCCCCTGAAAAGGGAGTAGTAGAACATGCATTCATTCAGCAAATGTTTATTGAATGTTTACTATGTTATAAACGTTGGGGCTACAGTGATGAAATAATTCCTAATTTAAGGAAATGCAATACAAGTAAATAATTAATTTGATTTCAGTGCTTCTGTAAAGTTGTAACCAGGTGCTATGGGGGAGCATAGAGTAGAGCATCTGAGCTAGCCTGAGGGACCCAGGAAAAACTTCCTAGTAGAAATATCATTAGAGCAAAGTGTTAAAGATATATTAATCTAGTGGGTAAGGAATGTATAGCATTTGAGGCAGAGGGAATAACATATACAAAGATATAGAAGCTTGGTGGGTTAGGAATACTAACTGTGGTGCATGAGTTTATATGATAGGAGATGAAGCTAGAGAGGTAAGTCCTGTCTTCTAAAGAGGTGGAAGGTTATCAGAAGGTTCAAAACTTTAGGGAACCATTAAAAAATTGTGAATGGAGGAAGTACAGAGTAAACTGATGTTTCGGTAAGACTACTTCCTGGCAGCATATAGAGGTTTAAATAGAGAAATGTGTTAATTAAGATGTTTTTGAATGTAAGGAAAAAGCATATTAAGGCAGCTTAATTTAGAAGAAGGTAATTTATTATGAGTAGAGAGAGGTATTTCATGGATCTTGGGCAGCTCAGGGACTGAGCGGAAAGCTGAACAGGAGCTCCTGACTCGCCTTTGCTTAGCCCCATCTGCCTCATTTTTTCCTTCCCTCTCTGTAGGTTGGCTTTCTGTATTTCTTTATGGCGTGATATAGTATTTTTCAATAGTTGCCTAATGTCACAGTTTCAGGCAAACTCCAAAACCTCTCTGCAAATGTCTCTGAATCCCATTTCAAATTTTCAAGAGGTAGAGACCTTCATTTCCCAGTTTAGGTTAGGTGTCCCCTGCCCTGATTCCAGTCAGATGTGGCTACTATAAACTTGACTCTTAGGGTCTAGTCCGTGCATGCATGCGTGTGTGTGTGTGTGTGTGTGTGTGTGTGTGTATTGGGAGGTGGGATAGGGACGGATGCTCTGAAAAGATGACGAGGGTTGTGAGTTAAGCACATCCTACAAAAGATGTCTTTATAGAGGGTGAGACTAGAAACAAAGACTACCACTGAAGTTAGACACTAAATGTTGAGGGTCTGAGCGAAGATTGTTTAGGGGTAGTCTGGAAAAAGAAGAAAGTAGATTTAAGAGATACTTAAATAATCAAATTAACACACTTGGGTACCTCATCAGATGTAGGAGGCTTGTAAGAGTTAAGGAGTCTGCCTTTCAAATCTGAATTATTGGGAATTTGGAGAAGACAGATTCAGGAGTATTGAGTTTTAGAGCAAAGATACTGAGTTTGGTTTGGATACAACTGATTCGTGGTCGCCATGGGATATTAAGTGTTGATGTTCCAATAGACACTTGAATGTAAGGTTTGGAGTTTAACTGAGTGAGAATTCTGCTGAGATTTGGGAGTCATCTCAGTAGAGTTGGCATTGAAGCTATGAATCTGGATAAAGTCACCTAGAATGAGAAGAGTAGAAAACTGAGAATGGAATCTGAAGAAGGGAAATTGAGGGAGATTCTGACTTAGCTAGTTAGTGTAGAATATGATATGAAAATAGTTATGGTAATAAAGGGCAAACTTATTTTTAATTGTAAAATACATATAACAAAATTTACCATCTTAACTATTTTAAAGTATGTAATTCAGTGGTGTTACGTATATTCACATTTGTTGTGCAACCAATATCTAGAATTTTTTATTTTGCAAAACTAAAACTCTATATCCATTAAACTACTCATTTTCTCTTACCATTCCCCAACCCCTACAACCACCATTATATATTTTGTCTCTACGATTTGACTAAATACCTCATATAAGTGGAATCATACAGTATTTATCTTTTTGTGACTGGCTTATTTCACTTAGCATAATGTCCTCAAGGTTCATTCATGTTGTAGTGTGTGTCAGAAATTTCTTCCTTTTTATGAAAGGCAAACTCTTATTTATTATAATAATTTTCTGTAGCCATTTATTCACTCACATTTTGAGGAAGATGTTATTCTCATATTGGTTTTAGAAAAAACTTTCAGGGATGGTGACATATTGCAACTCTTTATACTGATATTACATTAGCATAATCATCTGAATATTCTGGATAAAAATTTTTTACATGAAAAAACTTTACTAAAAATTTATAAAAGCATTAAAAATAAGTAATACCTTTTAAATTAAATTTTTTTCTTGTTTATTTAAGAGGGACGACTGTTGTGTACTTTTGCCCTATAGTGATAGTGTGACCCATGGGATTTACAGATTTAAAATGCAAATTTTATAATATTCACAAGAATGCCAAATGTCCACATATACTGAACTAAGCTTTCTTTTGGAGACTGTGTGTTCAGCACTGATATAGGGAATATCCCACCCAGTTTATGAAGGAATCTAGGCAAGCCGTTCACCTACACTCAGTTTAGGGCTGTGGCAAAAGCCTCTTACCACTCTAAATATAACATTGGAGTCCAGACTACCTCCTCAGTTCACTACTGGTTGGTTAACTTTAGGAAGTTACCTACATTTTCTAAGCTTGAATTTCCCTATTTATAAAATGGGAATATTAATAGTTCCTGCTCCATAGGCTTCTTGTGAAGATTAAATAAGGTAATGTGAATAAAGTGCGTAGCATGGGGACTGGCACATAGTAAGTGCTCAATGACTGTTAGTTGCAATTTTTGTTCTTATTACTATCATGATATTTGGTATGCATACATTTGAAGATTCTCAAATGGCCTCCTGTAAAGGGAAATCTCTCCTATCCCTTGTTCTGTGCTAGATGCTTCAAAGGAGTCAAAGTTGAGTAGTATACAATTTCTGCCTTTAAGTACCTTGCAGTCTAAAATGGAATAATTTTATCTACAGTGTTTTTTTAAAGCTATATCTTCTAAAATGTTAAGTTTTGATTAAAAAGTATTGGAATAAATCAAGGCGAAAGTGTGGTTTTAGCATTTTTAAAAACTTCTTTGAACTTCTGTAAAACATTATTTGACTCGTGGGTTTTGTTTGTTTCTTCCAGCCAGCACCTAACCAAGTCACTTTTCATCTGCCACTACATCGTTACTATGCTATGTTTTTGAGTAAGGTAAGACTGTCATTAAACAATTTAAAAAATTCAAAAATAAATATTAAATTAGTAACTTTCTTTATCATAATTTTTAGGCTGTGAAATGTCAAGAACTAGATTTGGATTCTGTTTTACCAGATCAGGAAATGTTAATGAAACTAATGATTCACCCACTCCAAATTCAAGTATGTATTCAGGCCTTTAAAGTGTTTTGAATTGAATTCTTTGGTTAAGTAAGTCTCTCTTTATTTTATTTTTATGCCTTTATCATTGCTTTTACAGCCAAAATATTTGAAAAAAAATTTGGTAGTTAAAATAACAAAAATAGTTTTGGTATTTTTGCCAGATTATATTTAGGTGTTTTTGCTTTTATGAGATTTACATTTAGTTATAATTTCCCCAGGAATTCTTTTCACTATATTGACTTACAGGAGAGTTTTACAGCACTGTTTTAGGAGTTAGGAGACCCAATAAAGTCTATCCTTGGTGCCACCACTGTTTCATTATCCATGTCGTTTGGGGGTAATTCACCTACTCGATTCTTGGTTTCAGCATCCGTAAAATGAGAGGAGGGAAAAGAGAGAATTAGCTCGCATAAGTCCTGCAGTTTCTTTCAATTCTAGCACTATAGTTTTGTGGGCCAACCTTTTATGTATGTTAGAGGGACTTGCACTTCATTTTGTTTTTCTGGCAATTTTAGATTTGTTAATCATTATTGAACTTTAATTTTGGGGGTTAGGAATAAGTATAACTATACTTTTTTTTATAACTTATAAAAAAGTTATAACTATACTTTTTTTTACTTGATACAAGATATGAATACATGAAGAATGAAATATGAACAGTAAGAAAATTTATTCTGATCTGACCTTCTCTTATTTGGAAAGTGACTAGTTTGGATTGAAGGCTGAGTTAGGGCGAATTAAATATACAGATTATATTCTTTGACTTTGAACACTTGGCTTTGTTTTATGCTTATTCCTGTGTTTCTTTAAGCATTATGTATGTTTGGGGAGAGTAAATATAAGTGCCACTGATTCCTCATGAAAGATTTCAGTGAAAATTGCTACAAATGTATCCAGGAGTCATGGAAAACTAACTCATGTATAAAGTCCAGAAGAAGGGACTATATAAAGCACTCAAAATGTTTAAAGTATATATTTGAATTGACATTTAAATTGAAATAGAATTGAAACTAACATTGGACAGAATGTCAGGCTCATACTGGGGTTAAGTTATAAAATATTTTGAAATGATTGTTTAATATAACGTGATTTTATAAAGATTGAATTTAGATGACTTCTTTGTACAATTTATGTAATTTTTATTTTACTAGGCAAGTCTTGCTGAAATCCACAGCAATATGTGGGTAAGAAATGGTCTGCAAATCAAAGGACAAGCCATGACCTATGTTCAGTCTCATTTCTGTAATTCCATGATTGATCCCGACATTTACCTATTACAGGTAAGCCAATTTGATAATGCAGATGTTGTACTTTAGGGATGTCTCATTTGTACCCACAGGATTTTAATTTATCGATGTGATAAATGATGGCAGAGCGAGGTCATTGCTATTCAAAGAAAGATTTATTACTTACATTCTCCAAGAGAAAGGGGCATATCACATCATGCAGGACCACTGAGGAAGCATTAGATTTTGGTCAGGAGGTAGAAGCAGGAGTGAGGGGCAATAAAGCAGAACCTTTATTGGGGTTTCCACAGGAAAGGCAAGGCAAGGCAAGGGAAACACGTTAGGATGGGCTAATTTGAATAATTCTGATGAGCTTTGGGGTGTAGAGGCTGTCCCCAGCTATCTGGTACCTGGCCTTGTGGGGGTGGAGGGAATATTGGCTTGGTGTGTGAAAGGTAGATAAAGGGGCGATTTATTTGCATGTAAGAAGCTTGCTCCCAAGTTAAATTGCTTATTATCTCTGGGAATTAGCTAGCCCTGAAAGGGGAGTAATCTTTCCCTGGGTGTGTAAGGCCCCCCAAGATAACAAAACATAAGATGCAGAAGAAAAAGATTAATATAAGAAGTAAAACTGAATATTAAGCAATAAAATTTGTGGGTTTTTTTTTTTTTTTGATCTTTTAAAGGTTTGTGCTTCTAGACTTGACCCAGACTATTTTATTTCATCTGTCTTTGAAAGGTAAGCATAATTTTATTAAGACAGATATTAGGAGGTATTTGGAATTTAATTTTGTTTTAACTTAAAAAAGTCTCTCTCAAATATTTCTTGTAGATTTAAGGTAGTGGATTTGTTGACAATGGCTTCACAACATCAAAACACAGTACTTGATGCAGAGCATGAAAGATCGATGTTAGAAGGCGCTCTTACGTTTCTTGTGATTCTTTTGAGTCTTCGTTTACATTTAGGTAAAAAGCACTAATACTAATGCTTGGGTAGTAACTATTCTTCTCCCTTTCCTCCCCTCTCCAAGTGTTAGTAACTGGCTTATGGAAAAAAGGAAATGATGTGGATATATTTGAACAGACTTTCAAGCTCTTGATATGCTATACAATTGATACTCCTTTTAGAATATCCTTTAAAAAACCATTGATTTGAGGGAACTGCAAACTGCAGGGTAGTTAAACTGCAGTTATATTTGGGGCATTGCATTCTTTGCTCTTTAATTTTTGACATATTTCATTTTTGGTAAAACAGCTTAATGTATGGCAAATTGTTTCTTTATAATTCAATTCTGTTTTTAACTATTTTAGGAATGTCTGATGATGAGATTCTCAGGGCAGAGATGGTAGCCCAGCTGTGTATGAATGACAGGACACATAGTTCATTGCTGGACCTCATATCCTTTTAAAACTTTAATTTTATTTTAGCAGGATCTAAATAATAAGTAATTTTTATGGATTAAAAATATATAACTTTTTTGATTAAAAGAGTTTTTTTTGAAGTTGAAAATAGTATAGAAAAAGAACTTAGTTTTTGTTTAACTGTGTTCAGGGCTAGTGGCAGATGTTTTTGCCTCTAATTGTTGTCTCTCAGGGACCTCTTGTTAGACCTGGTTTAGACTGCAGGACTGATGGCTCTGGGCACTCCAGGATATGACCTTCTAGGACAACGTTAGTGAAAGGAAGCTGAATACTTTGTAAAAGGCAGCTGGGTCTACTTTATCTGTGTAGCCTGGCTGCAATTCATAGTTAAAATGTAGAGGTATACCTTAAAATTATTACCAGGATTTTAAACATTTTGAGGATTTTTTCTTAAAATTCAGTCTTAAACCAAGAGGTTTTTAAGGGCAGAGACTATTGTCTACAAACTTTGAAAACTTATGGTTCATTGAATAGGGGTGATCATACAGTTTATTATTGGACACATTATTTTTTGTTACTGTTAATAAAATTTTAGACAAAGATCATTTTGCAACTTTGTGGTAAAAACTTATTTTGTAAACTTTTGGCTGAATTCACTTTGTGTATTTTGAATATGTTTGGAATAATTTCCTAAAATTTTGTGAAATAACTCCTATTGGAATGCCTTCAAGGTTTGATAACCTTGAAGATTTTAGTAAGAAGCATCAATTTGATATTGTTTGATGATTTCTTTCAACAATTATGTATTGTATATCAGTGCTATAACAGTAAAAGCATTCTCTGTAACTTTGAATTTAAAATAATTGTATAATGGGAAACCAATGAGAAAGAATGTGATATTTTTTTTTTTTTACTTTCAAGATGATATTTTATGTTTTTGGAAAAATAATCTTTGCTTATAAAAATCTTGGTTAATTTTTAGCATATTCGCTGATTTGCTAAGAGAAAGCACATTACTTGCAAAATGTCGAAAATGGGAATTAATTTTTAAAAAGTTATTTTTCATTTCTTGAAATTTGATTAATTTGTTTTTGGGGAAAATATACTTTGGAACTACTTTAGCATATAATTTGTTAGTAGGTTTCTAGATTAAAAATATTAAAATTCACAATTAATAAAAAATTATTATTGAACTCTTGTATTATATAGCCCTCTTGTGGCCAACCTTTTATATTACAGCCAATTACCTTGCCCTTTTTTTTTTTTTTTAAGCTAGAGTACCTTGGTTAGATTATAAAACTCACTTTTTTGGTCATTAATTTTTTTCTTGACACATGCATCATATTCCAGAAAATCCAAATCCCAAAAGTGGCATTATTCCGGGCAGTTATAGCTTCGAATCAGTTTTATCAGCTGTAGCTGATTTTAAGGCTCCTGTTTTTGAACCTGGAGGTTCCATGCAACAAGGCATGTATACTCCTAAAGGTATGTTTATATAAATAAACATTCTTTGAAATATCGGTTTTCATGAGTTGTGTATACTGAAAGAAAATGTTTTGCCTTTTATTTATTCTCAGCTTTGGTATTTTTTCTTCAGCTTTCTTATAGATGTGTTTGTCTTTTATGGTATACAATGATATCACTTCTATTTATTTATAAATCTATGGTTTTATGTTCCAGTAAGGCTTCTTACATGACTCTGAATTATAAATGGAACTTTATATATGAACTCTAGTTCATTTTAGTATTTGAATAAACTAAATGAACCACATTATAAAACAAAATATATACTTAAAAACATTTTGAATATATTTGCTGTCTAAATTTGATTTTGAAATAATTCTCACTAAAATTTTAATTTTAAACAGTTAAAATTAAAATCTATGTAGAATGTTGAAACATTTTCTTGCATTTTGAACCTCTGTAAATAGATAGACGCCTTCCCCTTAAGTGGTTGGTTTTCTAAGGTTTTCCCCCTGGATTTATAGATATGTTTGAGAAAAGCCAGAAGTAGGTGAAGTCTCGATTCATAGTCTTTTCTTTTTAATTCTCACATTTTCACTAATCCGAGTTAAAAATTTGAAAGAGATAGCAGTTTCATGCTTCTTGACCCCCTTAATACTCATTGTCTAAATGAGAAATTGATGCCCACGTTGAAGTTATAAATAGCATGTACTGTGTTTGGCAAAACACAGCAGAATAGGCCTTATCATGTGGGATTTTTTCCTGGGAGTTTACCAAAGTAGCAAGAACAATCCAGAGTATTCGGTTGGAATATATTCTATTAAAGGAGAAGCACAATATTTCTTTATTATAGAGAATATTTTGTATTTAGATGAACTTCCAAGTAGTGGTGTTCTTGTATAGTGCAGTGCTTATTAAATATGATGTGAGGTTTACCCCTGTCAGATTCATTCACGGTCCTTATTAAAAAAACATGTTCCTGTGCCTCAGCCCCAGTCTGTTCTCATTAGGATCTCTGGAGATGGATTCTGGGAATATGCTTTTTTAGCAAGCTTTATAAGATGATTGCCATGAACAATAAAGTTTGAGACACTGAGATGGAGCATTGGGCATTTGGAGTTTAGAGTCAAGAAATTGGGTGTCATAATTCAAATATGGTACTAAATTGTATTAGCTAGTTGTGTGATGTTAGAAAATCAATTTATCTTTGGATTTGACTTATTTGTGAAAGGAGAGAGTTGGAATAGATGAGTGATTTTTAAGCCTTTAAAAAGTGGTTGAAATAAGCCTTTTTAATTTAGGAGAACTAAGCCTTAAGTGAATCTGTTACACAAAACCAATAAAACCAACCCTACCCTTGAAGTGTGTGTGGTTAGTGGACATTGCTTCTCATCTGTTTTGCCATCTCCTCCTAAAGTGGGCCTTGTTAAACTTCTGTGGAAATTCACCTCTAATGGAACACTGTTTGAAGCCTGCTGGACAACTAGTTAAGCACTGAAGTTTCTTCCATTGCTCTGTTTTTATAATTTTCATAAAAGCATTGGCATTTTAATTGGAAAAATTAATAGATTTAAGAGTGAAAGACAGTAAAGGATAATAGAAACAATAAAAGCCTTTGTCTTTGTGAAGACCTATTTTAAGGATCTTAAGTCATACTTATGATAATTTAAAGTGAATAGCATGTTACCTGAAAGTAGGGACAATTGTTAATAGTTTCTTATGCTAGAAAGTTGAAATTATAGATGTATAGGGAGAAGCCTAAACTTCTAAATATCATCTCTACTATTATATACTTGGCATGCTGTATTTTCTTAAATGAATTCACTTTTTTAAAATTTTGCCTCATCCTAACCACGATTATTAGTTTTTATTTGCAATGTAGAATTTTCTAATACGTATTAATATAATTATATAATTATTTTTAAAAAAGCTTTGTGTAGTTAGTACTTAAAATGGTCTTGTGTACTACCAGTTGTATATACAACCACATATGGGATAGTGGTTTCTAATTATGGAGAAGGTAAGGAGATCAATTATCAGTTTCAAAATGTCAGTACCATAACAACTTTCAAAAGTGTTAACGCATTATGTTTCTTACTTGCTAGTAGGCATTTTATCAAAAAAAAAAAAAGCAATGAACTAAATGAACTAAATTTTTATGATGAGGCATTACCATATAAAACTTTTTATTCACTAGTTCTTGCTGAACTTAAGAGAACATTCATAATGATGAAATTATGATTTTTGACTTAGAAAAGTATTCACTACATCAAGCTTATTAAGGCAAACATATAATCAAATTAAACTATCCCATATTTTAAATTTAAAATATACTTAAATGTAATTGGTCATTAGAAATTGACTTTATTCCTAAGAAGTCAGTGTTTTGTTTCTACTTTCTTTTGAATACTAGCCGAAGTCTGGGATCAGGAGTTTGACCCCGTCATGGTCATTCTTCGCACAGTTTACCGTAGAGACGTGCAGTCTGCAATGGACAGATATACAGCATTGTAAGTCTGTTATATTGATTAGAATAATAATGGATATTTTGTATGTATATAGAAAAATTCCAGTTATAACACAAATGTGATACGCTGTCAGTAAAGTATAGTCTCAGTCTTTAGAGAAGATACAGACTGAGATAAAAAAATTTAGCTGAGATGTTTATTCTCTAGATCTTGATCCAAAATTTGATGTTAATTTGATAAAAATAAATTTTATAAAACACCACAAGTAAACAGAAATAAAAAAAATAACAAACTTACTTAGTTGCTATTTGACCAGTGGAATTCAAAGCTTGGTTTTGTGTTGTTCTGCTTTTAAACCAGTAGAGGTGGCACAAGTTAAGAGAATAAAATTGTCTCGACATCAGCGATGACGTATATCTACAAAGTATGGTAATATTGCTGTGTTCTTGACAACTGGGAAAGCTTTGAAGGGTACCTTTTTAATGAAGAATTCAATTTTGTATGTTATTGTTGTAGACTATTTTTAAAGTGTTTTTTTCACCTATTTTTAGACCTTAGTATTATATTGTGAACATCATAGGCTATCTTTTATTTGTGCTTTTCTAAAGCTTAAGTTAAACATTTGAAAAACAAGTTTAAAATGATAAGATGTCTTTAATCTTGAGAAAATATTTTGTCCTGGTTACTATCAAAGTGTAAATATAGATATTAGGTATAACTGAAACTTCTCTTTTACCAAGACTTTGCAGTAATAGATGTATATTGAGTTAAAGATCCATCACAGATATATCTGAAGAAAGTTTGTAGTGCTGAATTTTAGCATACTTCCCTCTGCCCCAAAACAAAACTTATTTCAGCCATTTGCATCTCTCTTTACCTTTCTCTAAAACCCTTGGGGAGAGAATCTGAGGTTCTCATTTCTCTGCTTTCTTAGCATTGCTTTTTATGCTTATATGGTTTTATAGCTGTTTGCTTGTAGGCTTTTAGTTCTTGAGGAAGATATTTTTGTCTGTATATGTCTTTTATATCCTTAGTACCTATTTCAGGGCTGGCATTAAGAATATATTTGTTGAATAAATACATTTGAGTGGTTCACTTTGGAAAATGAAAAGATGGGCAGAAGGAAACATTTGCATGGAAAACCTAATGTGACTTTCATAAACACTGCTGTCTTAAGTGGTTCTGCCTTTTTTCATGGGGTAGTGGTAGTGGCCGCTCATTTATGTATAAAAATTTAAATGTATAGTAAATTTTATTCTTTTTACTTTGTAATAGATAGAAATTCGGACTGGGATTGGGCTGAAACTTTCAAAGCCTTGAAAGTCATTAAATAATATAAACAGTTTTAAAGGGAAAATTTTATTTTAACAGTACACATTTATTGAATGTGTTATATGCTAGGACCTCTATAAAATAAAGAGAACTGTATCTTTTATTTTGCACATAGCAAACTTTTAATTGAGCTCCGAACAGTTAATTTCCATTATTTGGACTTGTGGTTCTCAACCAGGAGTGATTTTTATCCTCCAGGAATATTTGGCATTGTCTGAAAACTGGGCAGGTTGTTTCTCATATCCAGTAGAGGCTAGGTCTCCCCCCCAACAACAAAGAATTATCTAGTCCCAAATGTCATTAGTGTTAAGGTTGAGAAACCCAGTTTAGACCTATAATGACATACAGGTAACCTTTTCTGTTTGCAGGTTATCTTGAGTTTTTAAATGTATTTGTGTTATTATTATTTAAAACTACATCATAATATGATTTATAATTATTTCACGTAGTTAGGGAAAACTATATCCTCATAGCTATTTTTATTTTTCCTTTTTCTTATTTTGCTCTCCCCCCCCCCGCCCAATTCTCTTATTCCCTCATTTGGCTTTTTGAGTTCCTGTATAATATCTTTATAGTTTCTTAGAAATATTTCTGAAGTGCTATGATGTTTCTTGGCAGTTTGAAAATCTTTATTTTCAAAGAAATGTGTATTTAAATAAAACAATAACAAGGCAAATAAACATACTCTCTGACTTCAGTCTAAAACCTTTAAACCATTTTCTTGTAAGTTAATCTTTGAAATTTTATGTGTAAACTATTATATTCATTTAATAACATTTTGTATACTTAAAGTAATTATCATACCTAGGAAGAAATGTGTGTGTTTCCATGTAAAACTTAATTTTTTTGGAAATTTATTTTGTATGTGAAATATAATATCAGCTTCCTTTATGTGATATCTTTTATTTGCTGTATATTTGACTGTTAATTGACTATTTTAGTTCTTATTAAGGCATAACTAGGAAATAACCCTAAACTGTAGGATTTACTATTACTTGGCTATTGGTCACTTTCATTTTCTTTTAATTTTAAAGGTACAAAAAGGGTTAAACTGTGATTTTACCGAATCTGGTGTTTTATTTGCAAGAAGAGAATGGAAATGGATCATTTTTCACTAGTCTTTTGAAGATAAATTAAAACTATTATGTACTCAGAACTAGCTTGGTGCTAGGTACTTTGTAGGCAATCAGTTATTGCTAAATGAGTGAAAAGTAAATTTCTTTAAATTTTTGTGCTGAGAGTTTAAGTGAAAATAGGTCATTTGCGTTATATGATATTTAGATGTTTAGAATCTTAGGATCTTATTGCTGGGAAAGGCCTTCAATATTTATCTAGATTCTATAAAATTATCTCGGGGCCATCACTGGAAGAGTGGGTTGGACAACAGCAAGAGGAGGCCTAAGCGAATGCAGGTGGCTCATCTTGCTGCCATCCCTTCCTCCCAGTACCCCTTAATGAATCGGTCAGCTTTTAAAAGGAAAACAAAAACAAAACAACAAAACAAAACAAAACAGCAGTTGGAAAACCATCCATTTAATTCAATGTTTTATTTTACATATGAGGACATTGTGGTCTACAGAAGTTCAGTGAGATATGTTTGTTAAGGACAGTGTTGGAACTATTGTCAAGGCTATTTCCAAAACACAAATGTGATTTTTATACAATGGCTGTTTTAAATTCAGCTGGAAAGTAAAAATTTTAAAACTATAATTTCTGATATTTTGTTGCATCCCATCTTCCATCTTGAAGGTTAATGGCTGCTGGCCCATGTTTGAAAGTATGATGTATGAGTGTATATATATCAGTTTGTCTAAAACTAGTCAATAATTAGGTGTCGGTTTGAGACACTTAAAAATTTTTTTGCTGTCATGTAGCTTTTCATTTGCATTATTCCATTAATGCTTTTGAAAAGAGCAGTCAAAATGATGTATTACCTGCTGCCTTGAACAAATATATAACCTTTTTTTTTGGAACACTTTATTAACTTATGTGCTGCATGTTTAGGGGGTAGTGCTTAAAGCAAACAAAGCAACAATAAAAACTAAAAATTGCTTTTCTATATACCAAATGAAATAGAATAGTTGAAATACTTTATCATAAACTATTGGGATTGCTTTGAAAATTATGTTTGTATGTAGCTACTATAGTGTTATATAGAATCTTTTTAAATGCAAACTTAATTCTAGATAACTCATTTCTCTGAGTATATATTAATATTATTAATATATATAAATAATTTTTTTATTTTAAAGATTTTTTCCCCTTCACCTACATAATGTCTGTTTCCTCTGTGTTGAGTTATCTATTGTTTGTCTCTAGCTTCCATGTTAGTGGCATCCTTTGGATATCTGATAATTCTTGTGATAAAGAGCTCTCAGTGCCTTGGTGGAACTTGTCTATTCTGAGCTTAATGGAGGGTGATTTGGATAAGCAGGTTCACTGAGAAGCCCTCATGTTAGTCTCTTTAGAACTTTTTTTTGGTCTGGTGGGATTCCTTAGAGAAATATATTCAAATATTGTTCAGAAGGCAATGAATTCTCCAGCCAGAATTCTGTTAGAGTGGGGAAGGAGTTTTCATCCAATCTTCATTTTAGCTTCCTATCTCTCCACCTCCAGTTTTTGAGGTGCCAGATGCTGCCAGTTTCTAAGCTTTTTGAGGATTCTGCAGTGTAATTTGGATTGATTCTCAGCTTTCCCTATTGCTTTCTTGTGTTTGGCTTTCTTAGGTTTACTAGATGAGTTATCACATTTGATTTCTAATTAACACATTCGCTTTCCGTGTTTTTTTCTTTTCTGATTTTCCCTACCTTTGTGATTTTCATCCTTTAAAAAAAATACCATTACTGTAGTTTTATTGGAGTTTTGGGTAAAAGTAAAATTAAATATTTATGTTCATTCTGTCATTTTAACTTTAAGTGCTAAATGTATAACTTATTTAGTTTGCATGCTCTAGATTACTAGTTGAGGTTGGGTTTTTAACAATCTATTTCCCTTCATGTTTCTTATTGTGAGAAATGTGTATGGATTATTTTGTTGATTTTTCTATTAGATTGTATAAAGTTTACTAGTTCTACAGTTTTACTTTTTATATTTTATATAACAAGTAGTGATTTATTTACTTTTTCCCTACAGAAAACCTTTTGCTCCAGGACCGTTTATTGAATGATCCATCCATTTCTCAATGATTTGTAATGCTAATTATATCATATACAATTGATCCTCATCATTTGCAAAGTCTGTATTTGTGAATTTGGCTACTTGCTAAATTTATCTTTAAACCCCAAATTAATTAATACCTGTCGTACTTTCTTGGTTATTCGAGATATATGTGGTCATGCAGAGTGCACCTAGATGAGGTCAAAGCAAAGCTCTGCCCTCTTGTTTCATCTCTTACACTGTAAATGTCCTTTTTGTGGTCTATTCAGTGCCATGTTTTTGCATTTTAGCCCTATTTGTTGGAGATTTTGCTGTTTAAAATTGTCCCCAAATGTAGTACTGAAGTGCTGTCTAGTGTTTCTAAAGGCAGAAAGACTTTGATGTGCCATGTAGAGAAAATTCATTGTTAGATATGCTTTGTTCAGGCATGAGTTATAATGCTATTGGCTGTGAGTTCAGTGATAATGAATCAATAATATGATATATCCAGAAAAAGGTAGAGGAAATTCACTAATCTGTACATGAGGCCATTTCAAAAAGTGCTTAAGTAACATCTGTAGTGTGTGATGAAGCCATGAGAAAGCTGAAAAACTAAATCTAGACTCATGAGCTGATGACTGATAAAAAGGCGTAGTGTGTAGCATTGTGTTGAGGCTGAAAGCCAAAGAAATTTATTGTCATGTTTACCCAAGGTCAGGAAAATGTTAAACCCTTCTTGGCTGGTGCTGGCTGGCTTGCATGTTTCAAAAGGTAATGTGTGAAAAATGTTAAACTTGTAGGCAGGGTAGGTTCTGCAGATCAGGAGGTGGCAGAACTTGCTAAGAGTTATTCAGGAAATGGATAATATGGAAGAGCAGATTTCCAATTCAGTGTGGATGAGACTGCCTTGTTTTATAGACATTTTCAAAGAAACTTATATAATGCAATGGCATTTAGATCGACAAAAAACGTGACCCCAGACATGCAGGAACCTAACTCTGTGTTTCCCTTAGGAACAATAATTCAGTGTTTGTGATGACTTTATAGAACATAGCTACTATGAATAAAGACAATTGATTATCTTTCTATCAATCAATCATCTATCTATAGGTCTATTTCTCTTCTGTTCATTCTATAAACTAATACTATACTGTCTTAAATACTGAGTCTCTTTCCTTTCTCCTCTTCCTTCTCCTCTTCTTCTTCCTTTTCCTACACCTCCTTCTCTCTTCTATTTATAATAGTTATTCTTGGCCTTTTGCTTTCGTGACCACATCAGATTTAACAATAAAACCTGTTGGATTTGATTGAAATTGTACTGAATTCATAGATTAATTTGGTAGAAATGCCATCTTAACAGTAATGCATTTTTCTATCCATGAACATGGCATGTATCTCCATTTATTTAGTTCATCTTTAATTTTTTCCAATAAAATTTTATAAATTTTTTCCATAAAGGTTTTGGATATCTTTTGTTAGTTTTATTCAAAGTTATCTTATAATTTTTGTAGATATTGTGTGTGATATATTTCCTGAAATTACAGTTTTCTCTTTGTTTTAGCGACTAGGAATGCAGTTGATTGTTGTTGTTCATCTTAATGTTCAGCCTGATTCTTATTAGTTCCATTAATTTATAGATTTCTTAAAACTTTCTATGTGGACAGTTAAATTATCTGGGAATAATGATCATTTTATTTCTTTGTGTATACACACAAGCACATTCTTGTCTTTGCTGGCTAGGGTCTCTAGTATAGTACTAAATAATAGCAGTGATGAAAAGCATTCTTGTCTTTTTCCTAATGTTTTTCATGCTTCACCGTTAGATATAATGTTTGTTTTAGTGTTTTTGTAGTTACCCTTTATCAGGTTGAGGAAGTTCTTTTTTATTGTATGCTTACCAGGAATTTTTATTATGAAGGTTTTTATAATTTTATCGAGTGCTTTTCCTACATCTGTGTAGGTGATGGTGTACAATCTAAATATTCTTGCATAATTGAGAAAAACCAAATCTTGTCATGATATACTCTTTTTTTAAAAAAAAATAAAATATGGCTTCATATGGTTTACTTGTTTTTAAAGAATTTTTTCCATTATACTTATAAGAGTGATAGTCTTATGATTTAAAAAATAATAGTGTCCGTGTATTGGTAACAAGGTTATATTAACATTATAGAATTATCTGTGTATTTTTACCCTTTTGCTGGTCTCTTAAATTTGTCAGAGATTGAGATTATCTGTTTCTTGCGTGTATTTTTTAAATAATGGCTTTATTTAGATACAATTCACACACAGTTCACCCATTTAAGTGTACAATTCAATCAACGGTTTTTAGTATGTTTACAGAGTTATGCCACTATCACCATAAGAAATTTTAGAACGTATTCATCACTCTAAAAAGAAACCCTCTATGTATTCCTATTTCCCCAGCCCCCACACCCGTCCTAGAAAACCACTAATCTACAGTCTGTTTCTGTAGATTTGCTTGTTTTTTGGACATTTGGGATCAAATGTGGTCTTTAACTGGCTTCTTTCACTTAGCATGTTTTGAAGGTTTATCCATATTGTAGCAGTATCAGTACTTCATTTCTTTTTATTGCCAAATGATGTTCCATTTGTAGGTATAGTTCACTTTTATGTATCCATTTATTAACTAATGGTTATTTGGGTTCTTTCCAGTTTGTGGAGCCAGTGCAAATAATACTACCATGAATGTTTGTTTTCTCTCTCTCTCTCTCTGCCTCCCGGCACCACCCCCCTGCCCCCGCCCCCGCCCCCGTGCTGCATTCCGTAGGTTATCTTTTCACTTTTTGGGAAGTGTCTTTGTAACACAAAAATTTTTAATTTTGAAGAAGTCCAGTTTGTCTATTTTTTTTGCTTTTTGTTGTTCGTGCTTTTGGTGTCATATATGTTGCTTAACCAAGGTCAGAAAGACTTATGCCTGTTTCCCTCAAGAACGTTACAGTTTTAGCTCTTACACTTAAGTCTTTGATTCCTTTCGAGTTGATTTTTACATATGGTATGAGGTAGTGGTCTAACTTTATTATTACTATTGAAGTTTTTATAGAACTTGCCTATTCAACAACTTGGGCCCCATTTTTTATTTTTTTGTTGTTAATTTAAAATTACTGACTTACTTTCTTTTAAGTCCTGCTTAGGATTTTTATGTATTCTTGAGAGGAATTGTCAAGTTATAGTTCCCTTAAATCTTTTTTCTTTAGTATATAATTAATAATTTAAAAATTCTATCTGCTTTTTTATTCCTATTATTTATTTGTATTTGCTGTTTTTTGTTCTTAGTCTTATCAGAGGACTGCCAGTTTTACTTTTTTTTTAAAAAAATAAACTTTTGATTTTGTCATTTCTTTTTCCCCACTTGTTTTCTATTTCATTATATTTTCCTTTATTATTTGTTATTTTTTAACTTAGTTTGGATTTTTTTCTTTTATCTTGGATGCTTAGTTTTTGGTTTTTTAAAAAACATGCATTTAAGGCTGTGCATTTCCTTCTAAGTACTGTTTTACTTGTATCTTACAATTTTTTTCTAGATAGTTTATGTTCTAAATGTTTAAAATTTTCTGTTATGATTATAGTGATCTCTGAATTACTAAGAACATAGTGTTTTCAAATGTCTACATGTCTGGAGTTTTGAGTTATCATTGAGTTGATTTCTAGTGTTATTTGCTTTGTGACACATAGTTGTGGTCCTTATATTGGTTCTTTTGGTATTGTTCAGATTTACTTTGCATCTTATTATTTCATCAATTTTTATAAATGTTCTAAATGCACTTATAATTATGTGTATTCTCTAATTATTGGATGTCTTTATTTGTCTTTGGTTCAAGCTTGTTAATTGCATGGTTAAGAATCTTCAAAATTTTTACCAATTTCTTTTTCTTGGATTTTCTATTAGACAGAAATATGTTAATATCCTCTATTAGTGAATGTGTATTTGTCAGTTTCTCTGTGTAATTCTCTCAGATTTTTGTGTTTTCAGTCTACTATTATTATATACACGTTCATAATTATTATCTTCCTCGAGAGCTTTTTGTTTTTCCATCACAGAAGAGACAGACAAACTTCCTTATTTCTCCTTGTGAGTTATCCTTTCATTGAGGTTAAAGCTTTCAAAGGTCTCAGCTTTATGTGTAATCTCAGGTCCGTCTCTGAGCTCAGTGCCTTGAGAAATGTCTGCTTAAGGACTTTAAAACCATTGGCAAACAGCGTTGGTGCATGTTAATTCTTTTTTTCCTGGTAACTTGATGAACTTCACTTTCTTATTTTGAGTTCAAATATGCATTCAAAAGGTTATATTTAATATTTTATTCAGCTTTCCCAGCTGTAGTGGGAGAATTTTTAGATTATCTATTTTGTTTAATTGTTGCAACTGGAAATTTCTTTGTTTAGTTCTTTATTTTGTATTCTTTGTTTGTTTTCCTTTGTTAATGTTTTCCTATTTATATTTCTTTCTATTTCTCAGCTTTCTCTACTTATTTTTATTTAATTCAAAAGGAAATAGTAATGTTCATTGTGGAGAGAATAGATACCCGTTTACATTTTTGAGCAGTTTGATGAAAAATAATAATGCATAGAAGAATGTGATAAAAACTGAAGTCTATAAATCATTTTTTAAACTATAGTTTAATCCTGATTCTATCATCTAATTTTAGTTTTGTTTTATTTTTACAGTTTAAAACAGAGTGGAAAATTCCCTGGAAATCCTTGGCCTCCCTATAAGAAAAGGACACCACTCCATCCCAGCTATAAAGGTCTCATGAGACTTTTGCACTGTAAAACTTTACACATTGTGCTATTCACTCTGCTTTACAAGGTACAGTAGTAATTTGAATAGAGAAACTCAGACTAGAATTTACTTCCATAATTTTCAAATAAAAGTGCTAAATGATAATATTTACATAAAAGTACCATTTATAAAGCAAAGTGTATTTATACATTTAAGATATATGAGGATATGTCATAATTACATATATGTGAATTCTAAGTTGAAATTATAGAATAGCTATATCATTCTTTGTAGGAAACTATTCATGTTATCCAGTTTCCAATAGGAATATTTACTTTTGGCTTCTGTAGAACAAGAAGTGAAATATTGTGAGAATATAGGAGGAATGGAATGAACAACAGGGACCAAATGACCACCAGAATCCACTAAAGTGACAAAACTAAAATGGCAGCATTTGGTGGCCAGCGACCCTGTGTTTAGTGTTGTTCTCTCCCTCTCCTTCTCCTTCTCCCTCTCCCTCTCCCTCGCCCTCGCCCTCGCCCTCGCCCTCGCCCTCGCCCTCTCCCTCGCTCTCTCCTTTACCCTCTCCCTTTCTCTTAACTCTGATCAGGAATGTGACATGGAGAGATTTGAATGGATTCCAAAGTAACAGCATTAACAATTTTCTTTTGTTAAATATCTTAGAAACTCAAAAGATGATACTTATACTTTTTTGTTACCTAGAATTTATTTTATTCTTGGGTCTTCTCACACAGAACTGACATATTTGGCTAACATGAACTGTGTACTTAGAAATTGTATACATAATATTGTGGAGTGTGTGTGTGTGTGTGTGTGTGTGTGCGCGCGCGCGCGCGCGCGTGCGTGTGTGCTGGGGGTATGTATAAAACAAGCATGTATATATCTAATAGATGAAAGACAAAAGAACTATACTCATATAGATAAAATAACTCTAGACGCTTAAAAAGATTATAGACATAAAACAAAATTAGATGTAAATAAAACAACTGTTTTTTTCTTCCTAATTAGAATTTGAAAAATTAAAAATTAAATGCCATAAAAAGAAAAGTAGGCATATTTTTTCTGAAAACTTCCAGTTAACTACATACACATTTTTTAATTACTTATGAAAAAATACACTAAATTTAGTTAAGTAGATACTTTAGTTTTTTTTGTACTTTTTTCTGTGTAGTGAAATAATGCTTTTATATATCTGTATTCCCCTATTCTTTTCAACTTGACCAATTTTTCATTTTACTTGTAAAAGTTACTCCTGTTAAGATTTTTAGACACGTGCCTCAAAAAGTATCTTGAATAGTTTATTTTCATTCATTTCCAGGAGGATTATTCAGCAAAATGATTCAAAATGTTCTGTTCTTCATTAAAAAAATAGAAATTTTTTTCTTCCTAGAAAGATATTTATATTTATACAAGTAACAGACATCTTTTGAATATTTACTTCATGCCAGATTTTGTTTCAAATGCTTTATATGTACTTATATATATTATTTTGTTTAATTCTAGCAAAAATCTTTATGAGTGAAAGTTCTGTTATTCTCATTTTTCAAATATGATCATTGAGCTTTTGAGGTTAAATAACTAGTTCAGATAGTGAAGCTGAGTACTGATCTAAGTAATGTCAATAATTCATTATTTAAAAATTAAAGAAGCCTACTGCAAATGATTTGTGTTCTTTCAAATTACATTTTTCAACCTTTTCATTTGCTTAGTGTAAAAACTGTATTTTATCAGAAATATGAAGACAGTGTTATTTGTTACAAGAATATTATGAACAAATTTTTGAAAGTTTGAACTTTATGGTAGTTTTTCTTATTTTAATAATAATAGAACTTCTCTGACTGACATTGTATTGGCAAGTCAACTTTCTAAAAATCAATGTCAGTAAACCATTTTATCTCCTGACATGTTTAATGTTAAAAAACATTAATATAGAACATGTTAATAAAACTCCCCAGAAAAATCTTTTTTTTTTTTTTTTTTGGTACTATCTAATAAAATGATTTTTTTCCTTAGCTTTTAAGTTACTCATTTGAAGCTGTAAGATGTAATGTCTCAGGATTTCAGGTCAAAATTTATTTGAATTTAGCTAGTAAGATTTTACTTCTCAAGAGAAAGCAGTGTAGTAATGATAGGCAATCATTGGGAGTCTAAAAAGTGTTCTAGTGTTGCTTACTCTAGCTGGATGTGTGGCTGAGCCTTGGTTTCCACTCTGGAAAGTAGTGGCTTAGAAAGGATGACCTCTGTAGCCTCCCAGCCTTCAGCTCCCTCTTACTGCTGCTCTTGCTCCTCCTAGCATCTGTACCACCTACCCACTATTTGTTGAACCAATTGCTAGATACAGTACTAAGCAAATCACAGATATTAACTCATGTATTTTTCATAACAATTATAGACTATTATTCCAGTTTTAAAGATGAGAAAATTAAAGCCAGAATCAGTTGCTCAAGGGAAAATAGCTAGATATATACAGAATTTATATAAAAAATACAATTTTTAAAAGGTTTTGAAAGTCTATGTTTCTCACCACTGTGCCACAAAAAGATGGGTGAAAAAGCCTTCTCAGTAGTCAAAATAATCATTAGAAAGTCAGTGAATTGAAAGTCTTTATTCTTTAGTCACAGTGGATTAGCTCTTAAGTGACTATCCAGTCCCTTCAGCCATTTGGGCAGTTTCTATTAGATTCGGCCTACACTGTCCTTTTTTCGCCTTCTGCAATCTTACCCACAGCTGACAATGCCACTCCCTGTAGAACCTCTTCTTCTTATTCCTTCCATTGTTTGGCCTGATGGTATTTTTATAATGAGGACAACATGATAACTCTCAGTCTATTCTGGTTAGTAGTTTGTTGCATTTTATTGAATGAGCGATTGGTGTAGGTTAGCCCTGAAATCCTCCATAAGATATGTACGACTCGTATTGTGTAATCCATCAGATTTATTGATGTTTTCTCAGAGAAGCGTCTCTGCTAACCATTTCTTTTTCCTTTCTAAACCACAAACTGACAAACACATTTACGTAGCTGCGCAAAATACGCAGGCTCAGAACTTTAATTTTAGAGACAGATTTTGAGAACATTAATGTTCCATAAACATTTATTTGTGCTCCCAGTTATATGTCAGGTGCTACATCTGTGTGAATTATCCTCTTTAACAAACTTATTTATCAGATAAATAATAATGACTTTAGTGAACTATTTGATGCATTAACCTTTAGGAAATTGGCAAACTCTTATTTCTAGATGTTGCTTAAAATATGTGATCTTGCAAGGGATCCTGTATTTTGGTTTTAGTTTATCTTTTCACCAAAATGTAGCTTTACTTACATATCTAATCATGCCATATATATGTACCTGCATATATATGTTTATGTTATTTTTATCTGTAACATTAAAATGTTTTGGGATATTTAAATTTAAAAGAAGTAATTACAAGCCATTTTCCCTTCTTTTTAAAGATATTGATGGATCATCAAAATCTGTCAGAACATGTACTCTGCATGGTTTTATATCTGATTGAATTAGGACTTGAAAATTCAGCTGATGAGGAATCAGATGAAGAAGTAAGTAGTTTCTTATATTTTTAAATATTAAAGTTGTAACATGCCTTAATTAAAGGTAGTATGTCATCTTGAAATGTGTTTATAGATTCATCATACTCTTCTTACGAACTACCAGAAAAGGCCCTTTTTGATCTTTAAATACATATGTTCTTTTAGAGGTTTCACTGATACATTAAACTCTACGTATGGAATTACTGAATTTCATATTTGTAAATTCATAATATGTAGATCTAAGAAAAGTAGTTAATGAATTTTTGGTGTATGTAACATTAATTACTGATAATAATCAATTGTTAGGACTTCAGTCTAGAAATTTTGATAATTTGATTAGGGATTATTTTTGAGTGGGAAATTTTTTTCTGTAAAGATTTTAAGTTTATGGAGTAAATATTGTTTTATGGGAGAATATTTAAAAGTACTTAATTATACAAGTTAATATGTTTCAGGACTCCATAAAAGAAATTGCTACTACGAATCGAGTTTACAAATATAATATCTCATCTCCCTCAAAAAAGACAAAATACAGCAAAATGTAACAGCAAGAAAAAACAAAAGATGAGGCAGTACTTTGTAGTCTAAATTGAATCAACATATATTCATTTTTAGATATTAAAGGATCATTAAGACCCTTAAAAAGTAGATCAGACTTGTTGATTTTTCATACTTTCTTCCATAATTAGTCCAAATTAGCATTATTTGGCTATATTATGAATTATTACTAATGAGTGATGGAAAATATTCTGTCCTGTCAAGTATTTCCGGATTGAAAAATATATTTTTTTGAGGAGAAATTTAGCTGACTTCGTTGAATTTGCCCATATTAGTACTGAGAGATTTATTCTTGTATTTTGTGTGTGAATTTGGATTTATCTGCATTTTATATGTGGATGAGACAATAGGCATTCAAGAATATGATAGGCAGTGGATGATTATTTGGGCTTGTTACATCTCCATATTACCTTAGATCTGACTTGACAAAGGCTGATATTCATTATGTTTATGTTTTAGGCATTAGTATGTGGACCAGAACGTTGTCATGATAGTTGGTTTCCCGGCAGTAATTTGGTATCCAACATGAGACACTTTATAAACTATGTTAGAGTGAGAGTTCCAGAGACTGCTCCTGAAGTGAAGAGAGACTCACCTGCAAGTACCAGCTCTGATAGCTTGGGTTCTTTACAAGTAAGTGTAGAAGAGAGAAAGAGAAAAAGGAAAGGCTTTATGTTATGTTGGGATATGTTATTTATATCATCTCATGATATTCAGAAGAAAAATAAATGTGGTTGTAGATAACTTTAAATTGTCTTTTATTTGCTTTGCTATATCTAAGCAACTTCTGCCTTACCTTTCTTTTTCCTTTAATCTGCCAGAGTTCACGACGGCCTAAAGTTCTTCAAAGAGAGGTAGATGTATATGATACTTGTGTTAACTAGCAATATAGCTTTAACTGGAAATGGGGAAAAACATTGAAGTATTTGTGTGTGTATGTGTATGCTTAATTAATATGGTTAAATTTAAAAAAGCATTTCTTTAATGTGTTTGTGTGTTATATAGTGATTTAGGCTTAATTTTAAAGAAAATTCATATTACTGAACTTAAAAAAATAATACTGAGTATTTAATAGTGGGTTTTTCTTAGTAGTGTTAGAGATATTTTAGATGAATTATAAGCAGCACATTTGGATCTGTTTACATTTAGCATTGTTACTAACATCTTAAAAATAAATGTGTCCTAAATCAAAATAAATTTAATCTTTAATTGCTGGCAGCATGCCCATTTATAATTTTTTTTTTTTTTTTTTGCTTCTATGGCAGTTAATTAACTTTGATAAAATAAGTCCCAAAGTCTTAAACTCCATATATTGTATATTTGGACTCATTTTGAAAATCAGCTCTCTCATTGCATGTAGCTTAATTAATTTTTAAAAAGCAGAAATGTCTTGAAGTGACATCCCAAATACCTTAAACATGTCTAATCTCTACAGTCTACATTTTTGTGAATAAAGAACATTGAATCACACATTTCTTGGAGTCCATTTTTAGGAGCGTTCTTTGCCTTTGACAGTGTGTTTTTGCTGTGAACATCATGAAGAATTTTGATTAAAATATTGGAATCCCTCTAAGATGCAGCTTTTGTCTCTAATAATTGTAGAGAGTACTTTGAAAAACAGCTAGGATATTGAAAAATAGTGTGTAATATATTACTTATAGATGCTCAACTGATATTGGAACATCCGTTCTACTCTAGCTTAAAAAAATAAATGAAATCCATTAAACTGACTGTATCTTAATTAAAAGATGATTTCTAATAGCCCTAATGCAGTATGACTGCTTTAGCAAAAAGGCTATTTAGAAAGTAAATCATTGAGAAAAATAATTTAAAAAAAAATCTGTTCAAATATGATGTTTCATATTTTCAAATATGAAACATCAATTTGATTTTTCTTTATATTTTGTCTTAGTGACTTTGAGCATATATGTTAGAAGTAATTTTCAAGCTTTTGAAGTTCCTTAAAAATGAAATTAATTAGCAGTTCAGATTCATTAATTGGAAAATGTAACAGTCTTCTAAAAGTTAGTAAATAGTATTCTTCATGAATGTTGGATAGAACAGCTTTTCTTTAAACAGACGAGGAACTTAGTTAATGATTTCTTTTCAATATGGCTATAGATAGTAGTCAAGCTTTGTCTTATTTCCTCTGGTAGATAGGCCTAGGAGTTTGCAAAAGAGGTGTTACTGTGGATAATCGCCTTTCTCCTCATTGTTTTCAGATTGAGTGGAAATAAGAATATTTGATAAAGAGAAGTGAAGGGACAGATTTCCTTAAAGAGAAAAATCTATTAAATAAATATATGGATGAAACTTCGAACATTCCCTTGGAAAATATAGTACTAATATGTTTTTAAACTCGACACTGGTTAACTTCTCTTCGTTTCTCTCTTTCTCTCTCTCTCTTTTTTTAATGGTAGAATTCTGGTACAGCTCAAGTTTTCAGCTTAGTAGCAGAGCGTAGAAAGAAGTTTCAGGAGATCATCAATCGCAGTAGCAGTGAAGCACATCAGGTGGTTCGTCCCAGAACTTCAAATAAATGGTCTGCTCCTGGTTCAGCTCCACAGTTAACTACAGCCATTTTGGAAATTAAAGAAAGCATATTGTCTTTGCTAATTAAACTTCACCACAAACTCTCAGGAAAACAAAACTCCTACTATCCTCCTTGGCTTGATGATATTGAAATTTTAATCCAACCGGAAATTCCTAAATATAGTCATGGAGATGGTATAACTGCAGTAGAAAGAATTTTACTAAAAGCTGCATTGCAAAGCAGAATGAACAAACGCATCATTGAAGAGATATGTAGAAAAGTGACCCCTCCTGTTCCACCCAAAAAAATAACTGCAGCAGAGAAGAAAACATTGGACAAAGAAGAAAGGTAATTTTTTATTTTTAATGTTTTGAACATTTAGTTACAGTTGTAAGATTTGATATATTATCCATTTTTGGCCATCTGAGGCTAATCACCTGGATTTTAGCAGCTGTAATTGTAGCTGATTATTTTTTAAGATAAATGGAAACAAACATAGTCAGTGCTTGTATGTACAGTATACTTTAGTTAGTTGGGGGTGCGAAGATGAGAGTTTCTGACCCCAACATTAAATTACTGCCCTAAACGTGTAGGCCTCTTTGGAAAAATTGCTACTTCTGTTATTACTGTGGGGATCTAATAATTCTGCTGTTTTCAGAAACGATTATCAATCCACCTTTAAATGAGACTAGAAAAAATTTTAAAGTATTTTGAATATTTCTCAGTATAAGAATGATTGTTTTAGTTCCTTTCGGTCCTTTCCAATCTTTCTAATATATGATTACTAATTAAGTAATGTTTTAAAACGTATTTACGCCTCTAGCTTTTGAAACTTTAGATTTCTTTTAATTTGTTGTTATATCATAATATTTACAAAATCTTTAAAAAAAACCTTTCTGGATGATATTCCTGTTTACCAAGATAAGCGGGGGATAGGAGGAGGCTCATGCTTAGCAGTAAAATGGATATGCTTGGTTTTGTACATTATTGAATTTAAGGAGGACATCCAGATTGTTAATGCTGCAAAAGTTCAGATAAGGTCTATGGCCATGCTACCTTGAACACTCCTGATCCCAACTGATCTCGGAAGCTAAGCAGGGTCGAGCCTGGTTAGTACTTGGATGGGAGACCACCTAGGAAGACCAGGTGTAGGCGTAAAAAAAAAAAGTTCAGATAAGATTGGCCATCCCATTTGATTTTATAGTTAGGAAACGGTCATCTTTGGTAACTATATCAGGAGCAGTTTTAGTCCCATACATAGTTGTACTTTATTTCTCATGTAATTTTGTTATAGATAATTTATATTATAAATATACAGAAAAGCTTTCAGTATATTAAGAATTTAGGAAAGTTCTTATTTCTCATACCAATTTATAAATAGGAGTTGCTATATATAACTAACATAATTTAGATGGCAGTTCATTAATGTTAAATTAATAACTTCCTAGAATTTAATAGATCCGATACACATTAGAAGGTTGAAAATGAAAATAAATTTTTATTAACTTCTAAAATGGTAATTTTTTTTGATTATAGAATAACTTTTTTTTAAGGAAGATAAACATTTGTGAGTTAAAGTTTATTTGGTTAAAGGTATTTTGTAATTATAATAGATGTGATTCTAGAGGACATAGTTCAGATACTATTTTTACAAAGGCTCCATAGCTGTTGTAATAAATAATCTAAATTTTTTTAAGGCTTTTGTAATAGACTTTGTTGCCTTTGAACGACGATGATATTAGTTTCAAGGACTTGAAACTAATTCCGGAGGAGACAGCTAAGGATTAAGATGAATCTAGTTGAATCTTACTATGCTTCTCACATTGTCTTTTCTCAATTTATTTTGGATTTTGGATTAAATTTTCATAATAAAGGCAGAATAGTTCATAAACACTTAATGATGATCCATTTCCAAGTACCTCATCTGTAGAAAAGCTTGGCATCATAATAGATTAACTCCATAGAAAACAAGATACAAATATGAAATTTTAAATGATTGTCACATTATGGAACCTTGATATCTCCACTTTTGGGGTAATAATGGAAATTCCTGAGTTGTACTGAATCTGCCAGAACTTGTTTATGTCTTTATTTACATGTATATACCTAATTTAGAAAGAAATGATTTAAATTTAAAAAATTCACAAGGGAAAAATGACAATGACACTTTCTTTCTGGATATTATAGAAAGCTAGTATAGAAATGCCTTTTTTTTTTTTTTTTTTAAAGCAGCTTAAACCAACACCCATTTATTTACTCACTGTTACTCTATGTTGAAGTCTAAGCATAGTGTGACTGGGTTCTCTGCTCAGAGTTTCACAAGGCCAAAATCAAGGTGACAGCCATAATTATCTGGAGCTTACACTCTTCTAGGCTCATGTGGTTGTGGCAGAATAGAAGTGCATTTTAATACTGGTGTCAAGCAGTTACATTTGAAATTTTCTTAGGTTTAATATATGGATTTTGCTTTTTGAAATATTCTTTTATGGACATGCTTTTTCTAAATGTAAATATATATGTTCAAAGTTGAGCTGTTAAGTGGCATAACTGATCGTTTTAATAAAAGAAACATACTAAAAACTTATGAAATTATGAGTAGTGATATGGGAGACCAAACATGTATCCCGTTAAGGCTACCACCGCTTATAGCATTTTTGGAGGTCTCAATGCTTTGAGCATCCACAGCATATTTTTGTTTGTTTCCATTTCTTCAATGGTTGCAAATTTTTGTCCTTTGAGGATGGATTTAATTTTTAAAACCTTTATTTTGAAGAAATCTCAAACTTATAGGAATATTTCAAAGATAGTACAAAGAACTTCCTGGACTATTTCAGAGTAAGTTGTATCCTGAAATACTTTAGTGTGTGTTTCCCAGAAATAAGGGCATTTTCTTACATAATATCAATACACCTTCCAACATAAGTAAATTAACATTTTATTCGAGTATGATAAAATCTTTAGATCCCATTTTGATGGTTGTTCCAGTAATGTTTCTTATAGCATTTTAAAAGATGCAGTCAGGAATTACTCATTGCATTTGGTTGTGTCTCTTGGATCTCCTTTAGCATGGAATAGTTTCCTCAGTCTTTCCTTTATTTTCTTGGCCTTAGCACTTTTGAAGATTATAGGGCAGTAACGTTAGAGATGTCCTTCAATTTGGGCTTGACTTCTGTCCCCTTATGTTTCAATTCAGGTTTTGCATCCTTGGCAGGAGTATCAAGGAAGTGTTGCTATTTTCTTTTGATTGTATCCCATCAGATGTCACATGACTTCAATTTGTTTTGTTACTGATGATTAACTTTGATCACTTGATTAAGGGAATATCTGCCAGACTTCTTCACTATCAAATTATCCTTTTTCCTCCACTTTATAATTAATATGTAATTTGTGGTGAGATACTTTGAGATGCTGCAATATCCTGTTTCTTATCAGCTTTCAATTTATTCATTTATTAATATCAGTTTGGATTTATGGATTTCTAATTTATTTTATTGATTGTAATCTCATATGTTCATTATCCATTTAGATGCTCAAATTTTTCTAGATTTGACCAGTTGGAGTCTCTTTAGCTGGTTTCTATGTTCCTTTGATTTATCCCCATTATTCTTGAGCATTTTCTTATTTTCTGGGGCAAGAAGATAGTCCAGGTTCATTTTGTATTTGGAATCAGCCATTTTTTGAAAGAATCTCGGTTACTTTTAGTAGAGAATGGTATTTAGAAACCACAATCCATTTGTTTATTCTAATGAGGTATAGCTATTCTCAAATACTCTTAGTGGACAGAGCTAGGGAAAATTATGTGTGTGTTTGTGTGTCAGAGAGGGAGGGAGGGAAGGAAGAGGGATAGATGGAGAGAGCGGGGAGTGAGGTATTAAAAACTATGAGTTTACCCTAATAATCCCAATTCAACACCATAGGAGTAATTCTTGTTTTCTCTTTCCATATTTGTAACTCTTCCACAGTGAGAAACTTGGTACCCATAATCCTCAGAATATATTACTTTTTTTGGTATTTCCTTTTATGTGACTAATTTCTTATACTTTTGCCCCACAAGAATGCCCTCCTGTGCCAGGCTGTTGGGTCTTGACACCCTCTGCCATCCTCCATGTTCAGGAAAGGAAGAGAGGGCAGCAGTAGATTTAATTTTTTTTGAAATAACCAGTGTCATTGAGAGTTAAGTTTGAATAATAAGGTGAGTCATCAACCTGGATAATAATATGTTAGCTCAAAAACAGTATAAAACATTAATGTTAGTTATAAAATAATAAAGTGAGTTTTCTTAAGTGGATTCTAAATTATATTTAAAGTAAATGTTAGCAAAAGAGTGTTAAACAATTTTGAATATTATTAGCAAAAATATATACCTTCTCATGGTAATGTGGACCACACTACTTGACTTTATAGATGTTTGTGATTATCTCCAGTAATTGGATGTGAGCAGATATGTGAATAATCTGAAAATCACCTTTAGCATTCCATTCTTCTAAATTCTATATTCTATATTCTTGAATTATTTCACATTAATAGGATAATTTTTTTAGATTTTCCATAGAAATGATTTCATAAAATCTCAGTTTAGTAAAATGCTTTGACTTTTATAGTATATAGCTATAATAAATGGTCATTTAAAGAAACTGCTGTAGTATACTCTATCCATTATGTTTTTAGTGTCCATTGTATTATGGGCTGTGATAAATTTCTTTTTGAGTTTCGTTCAGGTAAAAAGTTTGTTTTTCCCAATGAGCTAATATATAACTCACCTTTTAACCTTTTTATTTTTCTTCTTCCTCCCTCTCCCCTCTTGTTTTATTTTAACAAGGGTAAAAATTTATACTCACTAGTATTATTAGCATCCCCAAATCTAGGGAAGCCTATTTCTTTCCTTTATTGGTTTACTTTTATTTTTTTATTTTTATGTTGTAGTCCTGTTACATTTTTTTTGTTTTTATTTTTTCAACCAACATCAAATTAAAATACTCTTTGGAAGTAGATAAGGGATAAATAATAAATAGATGGAGCTCGTGCCTTTTGTGCTGTCTAGAGCCTCACGTGTTCCGCCGGCCTAATAAACTCTCCTTCTTCTAAAAAATAAAAATAAAAAAAATATAAATAGAATATAGTGAATTAATCCAAAGGAGTAGTCATACTTAGATTTGGAATAGAGTTTTATTCTTTGTTATATTCGAGACTCTTTTTATATTCTTTACTTCAAACAAAATAAACTAAATTTGGAATATTTCCTAGTAGAAACTGGGAAACTTCCTGGCTTCTATTCATTCTCTATTAGGAGAGACCTCTTCTTAAGGTAAGAGTAAATCTGACTATTGTCATTTAGATTCTGTTCATATCTAAGCATCATAGCTTCTTTTAGCAACCAGTTTGCTTTTGTTTGTACTTGGGGCTAAATTGTGAATTCCTTGCTAAAAAGACTCTTTTTGTTTTTGCTATCACCTGAGATATTCGTAAGAAATTGTGTTGTTGGAAATTCAAATTTTCTCCTTTAATTATTATTTTATGTTTTAAAATAAATCTTGGGTTTTACTTTTATCTATTTAAGCCATTGATTTTCAAACCAATTTAAAGCAGTGGAATACGTTTAAGGACAATCTTACATGAAATTTAAGACATAATTCAGAAAATAGGTTGTTCTAGCTGTGTGCCAAGGCCTTTTCATACATTACATACTCCTGAAAGATAGCAGATAAGTCTTTAGCATGTCTGGTGCTTATCACTTTATTTCTGTTTAATCTAGGCGACAAAAGGCTAGAGAGAGGCAGCAGAAATTGCTTGCAGAGTTTGCTTCACGACAGAAAAGCTTCATGGAAACTGCAATGGATGTTGGTAAGTTAAAATTTATTAGTTTAGGACTCTCATAATTTCAGTTAGTACCTTAGTGATTATCTAGTCTAGACAGATGATTTGTGGTCTTTATTTAAACAATAGAACGATGGAAGATCAGACCTTTATTACAGGCAGTGCATTGTTTTTGAGTAGCTGCAGTTGTTAGAAAGTTCTTCCTGATGGTAGCAATACAGTATCCTCCCTCTGTTCTCTTCTGTTAAACTGCCCTTTAGATTTGTGAGGTTCACCAATATGCATTTACTTATTCTGTTCTTTTTTTCCTGTGAAATTATCCTAAGATCTTTGAGAATAGTTTTCAAATACTTTTAGTGTGCTTCCTCCTGCCACTCCTTCAGTATTTTTTAAAATCAATTCACTTCTCACTTCATTACAATTAGTATTAGTATTTGTATGAGAGGCATTGTCATTTTCCTGTATGATGGTAGATTACTATTTGTAATCTTTTACAAAGATTGTAGAAATAGATTAAATCTCAATTAATCTCAGTCTTTAGTTAACCAGCATACTCCCTTCCTTGACCAATTCTTGCATTCCAGTGATTTTTTTAGACAAATATGCTGAAAGAAAATAAACTTAAGCCATACTTAAGTGTTTAGTTGAAATATATACACATATGTGCATTCAAATATGCTATACCTTCTTTTGCACTTTTGTGCATTTAAGCACACATAATCAATGTCTGGAAGAAATATGGAGAGAGTGCCAGTCCAGATTTAGCATAGTGTCTTTTAAACTATCAATGGTGGAGTTTATGTTCAGGATATAACTTTGATATAAAGAATTCTTAAATTGTGTTTATTGGATTCATTTAGTATCGGTTGACTTTATACAAAAGATGAAGATTTAGTTCATTGACACTACTTATCCTTTTTTCTACTTCTTTTACTACTTTCTGTCCTGAGGGAAGTGCCAAGCAAACTGAGCAAGTTCAGTCAAGGTTCAGTTAAGGTTGAGGGGGGAATTTGGGTGCTGAGTGATGAGTTCTGTATATAGTCCTTCTGTTAATTATTCTGTTGTCAGAATCTTTTCATACTTATGACTTCTGACTTTTGCATCACTGACTGATTCTAATGGACAGATCAATTTTTCCTTTTCTGTAACTTTCTCATAATATACAAGTGGTTGCAGCTTTTGTGGTTTTCTTTCATGTGTCATCTGTCAGCATGTCTCCATCTCCTCCGATCGTTTAGGAATTTAATTGACATCTTTTATATGTTAGTTGGTGAAATTCTCTTTTACAACTTCATCCTTTTTGTATATTCTTATAGGAATAATTTTTCATTATTCCTTTACTTTTATTTCAGTGATTTTTAAAAAAGAAATGAGACAAAAACCTGTGTTTAGTCTGTAATCTTGAATTATATTCTTACCAATATTTATTATTATAAAGTATAAAGTTAAAATTTCTATTATAAAAGCATTAATTTTTATTATAGAAACTTAGAAAACACATATAATCAAAATAACAAAATAATATATTTTTACTACCAGATTTCCTAACCTAGGCTGTATCCTTACAAATCTTTTTCTAAGTATATATGTATATAAATGCTTTTTTAAAAAACCAAAATGAGATAATTTCGCCCATGCAATTTTTTTCTTAAGATAAAATTTCAAACATACAGAAAAGCTAAAGAAATAGTATTATAAATTCCCTATACCAATATAACCTTCATCTAATTAATTTTTTTTTATTCTCATGCTCTCTCATTTTCTGTCTCTCTATTAATGGAGTATGTTATAGACCATCACATCACTTTACTCAGATATTTCAGCATTCTTGTCCTAGAATTGAGAATATTCTCCTATTCAACCACAATATATTATACATAATAAAATTACTTTTTCCTACAAAATAAATAGCTTTATAATGCTAACCTTGATATTATGTTCAACAATCAAATTATCGAACTAAATTTAAAAAAATTAAAATTGTTTAGATAACATTTTGTCCTTCAATATATTCCGCTAAGGGTATAGAGTCAAAGTTCTGTGTTCTGAAGTCACTTGAGAGCAATCCTGTTTTGGGGAGGTAATATAACCAGTTTGATGTACCTCTTGGTTTATTTGTTTGCAACTTTAAGAACTTTAAAAAAATCTTAGTTAATAATACTTTTAGAAATTGTTTCTACATATTGTTTCCCAATCTCAAGTGAGATAAAATGAAAACAGTTTCTGAGGAATTGGTTAAGCAGAGAACACCTAGTTGGTTAGCTAGTGTTGCCTTGAATAGGAGAATGACCACCTCATTTCCTGAGGAGACTGGAGGGAAGGAGGAAAGAGTAGATGGAGACAGAGGTAAGTTCCACCGAGCATAAGGGAAATGGGAAGTTCAGGTGATCACTTGGTTGCCTTAGTTTTCGGAGTTAAGTGAAAAGAATGCCACCAGAGGTTTGGAATAGTTGCTGAAGAGAGTGGGAGATGTTGTTCATCAAGACTAAGTATAAAGATTGATAAACAATCCTTAAGGATCTGTTATATTCAAGATTATAAATTTGAATGTCATTAGTCTGCAAAGTTATTGACTCCCTCTTCTAAATCTTACTACCTTTTGGAAGGTATGACCTTTTTTGGCGGTAGCCAGGGTACAGGAAGAACAATTGAGGGATCAGGCAGACATGATTTCTAGCAAAGGCAAGTAATTCATAGAAACTATCAGGATAATGAGCTCCACTCTCTCCCAGTCCTGGTTTTTGCATGCTGCACTGGTGACAGGCGAGGTAATATAGATTCATGAGCACTTGGTTTATTTATGTTATTCATGGACATGCCAGTGGGATCCTGAACCATTCAGATTTGTATATTTCTTTTATTTATAACTCAGTCCCTTCCCAAAGAGATCTATTTGACCCCGGAAATCCATCTGAAACTCCATTTTCATCCATTGCTCAAGATAAAAATTGCAGTCACATGTCTCTCTACCTCTGACAACTTTTTGCTTCATTTGCATGTGACATTATGTATTATAATGTTATTAACACATGAAACCGGGCCCACACATGAAATATACTACCTGGCAGTAGTAAAGATACAATTTAATCTTAGTCCAATCTCTGCTTCATTTGTCAGATTCCTTTTGTCTTCTTGCCTTATTTCCTATCTGCGTTGTAGCAATGTAAATATTCTGTACTTGTTTCTTATTTTTCCTTTATCTTTATCGTATTTATCTTTATGTATGACGGATGCTCTCCTAAAATTTTTAGTCTGGTAATACAACATTCAGAATATTTCAAATTTATAACACACAGTACTTTACAAATTTTCTAATCAAATACAGTCCATTATTAGATGAAAATTTAAGGACAAAAGCTTTTCTCTCTGAATGCAACAGATTTCTGCTCTGTGATTCGAACTTACTTATCTGTTGTTTAATGCCTTTCTGTAGTTATCAGGTTTCCTATGTGAAGAGACTCACCTCTGCATTTCTTTCCATAATTTTCTCTTGATCACTAATCCCCATTATTTATTTTCACTAACCATCTAGGTATAGGAGTCAAGATGTTAAATTATAACCTTGATCCATTTAAGTTTATCAGATAGATAGGGCTGAAATGCAGCAGAATGGAGTTCCAAGTGCTAGTTAAGATGCTTAATATAGAGTAAGAATTTATTTTGGAAATTATTTGGTGATCTTAAACATACTACATTTTAATCAGAGAAATATACAGTACAGAAAAACATAAAGAAGGGACAAACTTTATCTCTAATCTCACCATCCAAAAAACATGTATATTACTGATGGTACTGTATAGTAACAATTTTGTATCATACCTTTTTACTCAATATTTTAACATAAAAATATCCCTATATTATTATTATTAAAACTCCTGGTAACTATAAGTTTGAGAGAGGCTGTACTTCATTAGAGAGATAGCATGGTATAGTGGTTATGAGCATGAACTCTGGAGCCTGACTGCCTAAGGTTTGTATTTCAACCACTCCATTGCCTGGAGTAATTAACCTCTTGTTACATCGGTTTCCACATAGTTAAAAAGGGATTATTATCAAGCAGGTCCTGAGATAACATCATTTCGTTCAACAGTATTTCATTATAACGCTGATGAGATTCCATAGGAACTTAACTCTTGTTTATATTAATTAGCCTATGGTAAAATTGGTTTCATTATATGTCATTCCACTTAAAAGTCACAGAATCTATCGACAGTTTTGAGTGAGGACCTACTATACTACCTACCTCATAGAGTTGTTATGAAGATGGAATGTATTAGTACATTTAAAACACTTAGAACAGAATGCTTGGCACATAGTAAGTTGATAAGCATTGGCTGTTAATATTATCATTTTCTATAATTTTCTTAATCAGTCCCACATAATTGGACTTTAGTTTTTTTTCTAACTTTATTATAAATATTGAATAAGCAATAATTTTTTTGGTGTAAATTTTGGATCTTCTGAGAGTATGAATTTTGGGGGATGATGATGAAGAGATATATATTTTCGTGTGTTAACTGTGTATCTAGCAATATGCTAAACACATTCTGTTGGTAGCCTGGGGATAGGATAGAAAGGAATAGATATGAGAATGGTTGTAAAGTAAGAATTAACAGACCTGATGATTGATTGATGGATTGAATGATTCAGGCACAAGGCATAAAGATAACAGCTGGCACAGATCAGAATTTTGTTGATTTTTATTGTTGTTGTGGAGGGAGCTGTTTATTTTATTTACTAATACAGTTTAATTTGAGGTTTATCCTCTTATTTTTTAACTATGTATGTATGCTATCATTTATGTAAGAAGGGGGTTGGTGATATAAATATATTTATATACATGTAAAATATTGAGGTATAAAAATGCTTGTGTCCCCTTCTTAGGTAAATGATAACATACTATGTACACTTTTACTACCTTGCTTTTTTCATTTAACGTTATGACCTGGAGATTCCACCATGTAGTGTATAGATATAGTCTTTATTCCTTTTTCTAGCCATTTAGTATTCCCTTTTGTAGATTTTTCCATTTTTCCGTATTCAAATGATTTTCTATTATTGGACAGTTTATTTGTTTCAGTCTTTTGCTATACAACTAGTATCATAATGAATATCCTTGTGCATGTGTCTTTTTGTATTTTGATAATATATCTGTAAGAGATTTTTAGAGGTGGGACTGGTGGGTCAAAGAATAAATACATATGTAATTTTGCTGTATATTGCCAGATTACTTTCACAGGGGCTGTATTGTTTCGTATTCCCATCAACAGTGTGTAAAAGTATCAGTTACCCTATATCCTTTTCATTAGAATATATTCTCAAACTTGTGCGTTTTTACTAATAGATGAAAGAAGTGGTATTGTGATCTAGTTTTAATTAATGATTTCTCTTATTATAAAAAAGGACATTGGTTATGTCTTTAGCTGCACAGTTGTGGACTTTGTTCCCTTTGAAGGAAAATGAAAGAAGGTCATATGTTTTATTTTCATGGTTTTAGCACTGTTTCACTGTCGAAGATTATCAAGCCTTACTTTTAAAAACTCTAGAAAAGATGACTTAGCAGCCTCTTTGATATCGTATTTTGGTATTAGGATTTCCTTGAAGTTTTCAAGTTGATTGTACCAAGACATAAAAAAAGGAAAGCTGTCTTTGTATGTGAGGTAGAGTTAATGAAATTCTAGTTCTTTGGCACTTATTGTGAGACTGAATTATTTCACATCACTTTAAGTCAGGTATTTCTCTATTCTCCTTTGAACTTGAGAGCAATCAGAAACATCCCCTCTTTTCTGTACTAAAATTTTCTTCCTAAAAAAACAGTAATCACGTATCAGATCTTACTGGCCTTTGGTACTTTGTTTTGAAATCTTTTCATTTTGACCCATTAATCTTATTTTCATAGACAATGAGCTTTCTGGTTCTGATTCTATTCATGTATTGTTTTTTCTCTGATTTCCTTATTGGCTTCTTTTTGTTTGTTTTTTATTAATGCTGGGCATTATCCAAAGTTCTATTTTAGGTTTCTGTCCGTTTCCTCTCAGTTACTCTTAATAACAGATATATGTTTATCTGCATGAATTCTTATTAAAACATCTAAACTTGACATCTTTTTTTGTCATGTAGTTTTACATATTTATTAAGATATGTCTTCATCTTTTAAACAAATCATTAATTATTCCTGCTTCCCTGATCTTCCTTAATTCTCTCTGCCTATTTCTTTGCCACTATGGACAATATCACTGATCTTCATGAATTTAAGAGTCTTGATCTGAGAATTGTTATCGACTCACTATTTTATTTCCTGCTGATAATGACATCATATCACCAGGGAGTTATTGTTATTTTTTATGGTAGTTCTACTTTATTAACATAATGGTCATATCTATATGATTTCCTCGAATAAACAAATATATTGATAATTACTGCTTTTATTTTCACTAGAATTGAAAATAGAAGAGAAATAGTTTGTTTCTCTTTTATCCTAGTAGTAAATATTGCCATTTCTTTCCAAGAGCTATAATGTTGTTACAAATTTCCCTTCTGAGGTGCCTCAAAGAAAATTAAAACAAATAATTTCCACCTTATTTTCTTAAATTATAATATTTTAAAGGCTCTTTTTGATGCAAATATCTTTGCCTTTGTGTTTTTCCTTCCAGTTTTATATGTGAATTATATAACGTCAGAAGTGTTTTTAACCAAATATTATTTAAAGTCTTTCATTATATCAACTCTGTATTTTTTGTCTTTTTCTGAGTAAATATTTTATTTCAGCAAGATATTTTTTCCATAATTTTATTACTATGTAACTTTATTGGTATTGAAGCTCAAAATTATCTGAAATTTTTTTTTTTTTTTCACATTTTCATTGAAGAGAAAATTTTCTCCTCAGATTCTCCTGAGACAGATATTCCTATGGAAATCACCACAGCAGAACCACAGGTTTCTGAGGCAGTATATGATTGTGTTATTTGTGGACAGAGTGGCCCCTCCTCTGAAGACCGACCTACAGGATTGGTTGTACTGTTGCAAGCATCTTCAGGTAAAATCAAAGTAATTTTTCAGTTGGAACATTTTAGAGACAAAATATATACAACAGATTAATAAGTATCAGTATTGAATGAAAGTTAAATCTTTGTCTAGATATAACTGTAGATCTGTATAGCAAGGACAATTTATATCAAAGATTCTTAATCTGATTTTATCTTACTTTCCTGGACTTGAGTGTTGGAAGAAGCCCTTAACAGAGAGATCTTTCTATATGTTACATAACCTTTTCCCTTAAAATGTGGTATCACTAGCGTTAGGTGGTCAGTTACTGAGTACAGTGTTCTTGGCCATTTAATTGTTCTAAAATCTCAAAGTATTTTAAGCCCAGAAATATTGTCAGCTTAAATATTTTAACTATATAAGGCATTTTCGGTAGCTTTGCCTTTATATTTTGAGCTCTACTAGAAGCAGTCATTCTTGAAGCAGCTTGTTGATTGATATGTTTGCCAATCTGTAGTTAAATTTTTTTTTTTTTTAAATTTGAACAATTTGTCTGAATGCTCTCCATCCTCTCCTGAACTGAAGTATTTTGAAGTAGGGTTAGGGTTAGAAGATATAACAGTTATAAAGATATGCACCAAACAACAGAGACTCAAAATATATGAAGCAAAAATTGACAGAATTGGAGGGAGAAATAGTTTTACAATCATAGTTGGAGACCTCAATGCCCCAGTAAGATCAAAATAAGTAAATAAGTAAATAAATAAAATACTTGAGCAACACTATAAAACAAACCTAAAAAACTTATATAGAACACTCTATCCAATAACAATAGAATACACATTTTTTTTTTAGATTGTACATGGGACATTCTCCGAAATAGACCATAAAACAAGTCTCAATACGTTTAAAAAGATTGAAATCACCCAGAGTATCTTCTCCAACCACAAGGAATGAAACTAGAAATCCTTATCAGAAGGAAAACTCAAAAATTCATAAATATTTGGAAGTTAAGTAACACATTCTTAAACAACCAATGGGTCAAAGAAGAAATGACAAATGAATATAGAAGATATTTTGAAATAAATGAAAATGAAAACACTATGTACCAAAATTTACGTGGGGGAGTGAAAAACAGTACACAGAGGAAAATCTATAGCTGCAAATGCTTACATGAGAAAAGAAGATCTCAAATCAATAACCTACCTTTATACTTTTAGGACCTAGAAAAATAAGAACAAGCTAAACCCAAAGCTAGCAGATGGAAAGAAATAAAGATTAGAGCAGAAATAAATGAAATACAGAATAGAAAAACAATAGAATCAGAAGAGCCAAGAGTTGGTTCCTTGAAAATGTCATCAGAATTGACAAATTTTTTTAGCTAGACTTACCAAGAAAAAAACACATAAATAACTAAAATCAGAAATGAAAGTGGTGACATTACAATAGACCTTAAAGAAATAAAAGACTTTAAGAGAATATGACAATTTTATGTCAGTAAATTCAGTGTCCTAGATAAAATGGGTAAGTTCCTAAAAACAAACTACCAAAACCAACTCAAAAAGTAGAAAATTCAAGCAGACCTTAAACAAGTAAAGAGATTAAATCAGTAATCCAAAACATCTTAACAAATAAAAGCCAAGGACCGGATAGCTTCACTGGTTATTCTACCAAACATTAAATAATTAACACCAGTTCATCTCAAATTTGTCAAAAGAAAAATAAAAAAAAGAAGGAATACTTCATAGCTCATTCAAGAGGCCAGCATTACCCTGATACAAAAGCCAGATAAAGACATCACAGAATCTTAGCAAAGCAAATCCAGCAGTGTATTAAGAGGATTACACATCATGGCTAATTATATTCTAGTTGCTAACATTTACCTTCTTCTATCTCTTCTTTCTGCTACTGCTATAAATCTCTTCAAAACTGGAGGCCCACAATGATATGCCTGATATTCCCTTCCCTAAGAGTGGCTCTTCCCATGCTTATTGAGTTTTATGGTAATATATGGCACTGTATGTTAATATCTTCACTCCCTTTTTTTGTGCTTTGATGTTTTACAATAATAAAAATCTTAGTATTTGTTTTATCCCCTTTGGCCATATACCTCTTTTCCCAACTTTTCTTTTTGAAAAGTTCTATATCTACAGAAAAGTTGAATATCCTTTACCTAGACTTACCAATAGTTAACATAATGTCATATTTTTCTTTATCTCTAATCTACACACACATTCTTCCTCCCTTCCTCCCTCCCTTTCTCTCTCTCCAGAAGAAAATGGCAGACATCATGACATTTTATCCCTAAATACTTCAGACTGTATCTTCTAAGAACAAGGATATTCTTTTATATAACCACAGTATCATTATCATACCCCAAGAAATTTAATATCAAGAACATCTAATATTCTATATTCCAAATTCTCTCAATTGTCTCAATATTTTTATAGCATTTTTTTTTTCCTGATCTAAGAGCCAAGCAAAGACCAAGCATTGCATTTAGTTGTCATTTCTTATAAGTCTTCTTGAATCTGGAACAGTTTCTTCAACCCCTTTAAAAAGTTTTAAAGAGTCCAGTTCTGTAGAATAATGGCATCACTTGTCCTATTATCTGTGATGCCAGCGAAGTTTGATCACTTGGTTAAGATGGTAGGTAATCTATAGGATAATACATTGAGACTCTAACAATTTACCTTTTTCCTTAATGTTCCTTGCCTGAATCATTGATTGTGTTGTCTGTTACCATTATTTATTCTTTTCAATACTCAATTTTCTCAAATTTGGCTGGTCAGAACTCCTTTAGGCCCTCAGTGTTTGAATTACCCTTTGCTTTTTATTACCCACAATTCCAGGCCAACTTTGCCCTTTTCTCCAACCCTGGACTCAGGTTATTCTTCAAAGACCTCTGTGTTTCCATGTTGTAAGAAGTAGTATATTTAGAAATGAAGTTTATTGATGCTGGAGAGTCATAACTTGTAGGTTTTTACAGTGGACAGATTTTGGAAAACAGCCTCCATCTTTCAATCCATCCATCCATCAATCTGTTGATCCAGTTGCTCCTTGAAAGCCTCCCACCGTCAGGTCATACCTACCTGCAGAGTCTGCCGGAAGATGGGCAGGAGATCCAGCAGAGTGGGCCGCATGGACCAGTCTGGTTCACTGAAATAGCAGCCTCTCAGACTGATGCTCCTGCTTGGGATCTCCTGCAAGAGAATCCGGACCAAGTGCTCATACTTCATGACTTGCTCATACTTCATGACTCGCTCAAAGAAGAAATTGACCTTCAAGTTGGTGGTGTGCCTGGCCAGCTTGGCCCAAGACATGCCCCAGATGACCTGCCCGTGGGGGTCATGAACGTGGCATTTGATATTTATGGTCTGGAGGGTACTGGAATTGTTCTCACACAAGTCCTTGAGCAGCTCATCAGAGATGCAGTCGTACTTGAGGGTCAGGGACACCAAGTTGCGGAACATGGCCATGGTCTTGTTGAACTCAGAGCTGCAGTAGACAGCGAGGTGTTGGCTGAAGAAGTCCTCGATGTTGAGCTCTGATGCCATACTCTCATTCCTTAAGTAGCTCAGAGAGTTCTCAACTCTCAACTCTCTGAGCTACTTAAGGAATGAGAGTATGGCATTAGAGCTAGCTCAGAGAGTTGCTCCACGGTCACCTTGGCCCCTTTCAGGTTGAGATAATCCAGGTGTTTGCCCATTTTCTTTAAGTAGAAGGTCAAGCTTTTGATGAATGAGCTCTTGATGCTATGCCTCCACACTGACCCATCAATCTGTTGATCCATCCATCCAGAGTTCATATTCACATTTTAGTGTTATTTTAAAAAATAAATACTGGCATATTTGAAACTTTGTTTACTCTGTAGAAGACAACTAGAATACTACTTTTTTTTGGTCTTTGAAAATATTCTAATAGTGAAAAAATTAGTGTAGCTAGTGGTACATAACTCAGCTTTTCTTGGTGAAAATCAGGTCTATGTATCGGTTATTTAATGAGCTCTTATCTCTGTTTATAAATATAGAGGTTTTTTTTTTCATTTCTCAAAGGAAATATATTTTTCAATTAAAGTTGACATTCAGTGTTATTTTATATTAGTTTCAGGTGTACAGCATGGTGGTTAGACATTTATATAATTCACAAAGTGATCCCTCCGCTGATTATTAACTGTCTGGAACTATACTTAGTTATTACAGGATTATTGACTATATTCTCTATGCTGTACATTACGTCCCCGTAACTACCAATTTGTACTTCTTAATCCCTTCATTTTTTTACCCAGTCCTCCAAACACTCTCCCATTTAACAGTCATCAATTCTCTTTATCTCTGAGTCTATTTCTGTTTCGCTTGTTGGTTTATTTTGTTCTCTAGATTCCACATAAAAGTGAGCTCATGTGGTATTTGTCTTTCTTTGTCTGATCTGTTTCATTTAGCATATTGTCTAGATTCATCCATGTTGTCACAAATGGTAAGATTTTGTTCATTTTTTTTTTTTTTATGGCTGAGTAATATTTCATTGTATATATGTACCACAACTTCTTTATCTAGTCATCTGTCAATGGGCACTTAGGTTGCTTCCATTGTTTGGCTGTTGTAAATAGTGCTGCAGTGAAGAACATAGGGGTGCATATATATTTCGAATTTGTGTTTTGGATTTCTTGGATAAATACCCAGAAGTGGAATTGCTGGGTCATAAGGTAGTCCTATTTTTAATTTTTTGAGGAACTTCTAAACTATTTTCTATAGTGGCTGTACCAGTTTGCAGTCTCACCAACAGTGCAAGATAGCTCCCTTTGCTCCACATCCTCGCCAACACTTGTTTTTTGATTTATTGATGATAGCCATTCTGACAGGTATTATCTCATTGTGGTTTTAGTTTGCATTTCTCTGATGATTAGTAATGTTGAGCATCTTTTCATATTTCTGTTGGCCACGTCAATATAGTTTTGGGGCAGTGCCGTGACAACATTGAGCCAAAAAAGTTGCCTATCACTGAAGAGGAGCAGATTTACCCTTGGGATACATGTGCAGCAGTTCACGATGTGAGGCTTTCATTATTACAGCGTTATTTTAAGGATGTAAGTACCCTTTTTATCAAATAGAATTTTTTGTCTGCAAAGTTGATAATTATTTCCTTTCAGAGTCTTATTTGATATTTTTTCTTCTACCAAATGTCATTCTCATTTGCAATCTGAAAGTTTTTTAGAAAAAAATATTCATATGTGGGTAGTAAAGAAATGGAAATCTGTTAATAAGTAAAAATTTCAGATTATAAATGTTATACCTTTATTTTAAATGTTGTTTATTGTGATGTATACAAATTCAATTCAGTGGATATAAGTATAACCTCTGAAAACTTTTAGATAGTGCATGAATGTTTTATGAAGGTTTTTTCCTCCTTTTACTTTAAAGATATACAATAAAATCTCATTACAATGCTTTTTAAATGTAAAGTAGAGGCAGGCTTAATTTGTGGCTTCTGTGGTTTCTTGTGAACTTAATAGATTTTTTCCAGCTTTTTGTACCTAGGGGCTTTAGCATTCAGGTATCAAAAGTCTTAAAAGATAAGTCTTATTTCTTTAGTAGCAACATCATTGTTAATTTCTTTATAAAATTTTTATACCATTTTTAATATTTCCTGAATAGCTTATTAGAAGGGGTTTCCTTTCACTGGTTGTTTTTTGGATGTTGTATCTTGAGTTAAGTAAATGTATGATAATAATTTAAATTACTTAAAATTTAAAGTGAAACATTATTTTAACTATATGAGATGATTATTTTGATAGATTTCCAAATACAATTTTTTCTTGTGCATAATGCACTGGATTAAATGGAAGAAACTTCCAATAAAATGGAAGACATAATACTTAATTAGAATAAACAATAACTGACCTAGTGATGGTAAGAATCAGAGTAGAGTGTGGTTCAGTAGTCTGGACTGAGGAGAAAGTTTCTAGTGGATTCTGGAGGAGATGGTGGCTCTAATTAGGGAGGTGTCATGTATCATAGACAGAATCCCAGGTCAGAAAACAAGTTTGGTCCTGATTCTGCCATTTCTTAATAATGTAAGCTTGGCCAAATAAAACATTCTAAGACTCAATTTCCTCATCTGTTAAAATAGGGATCATAATGATCTTTCATGTAGTAATTTTTAACCCAGTAGGTTGGAAATTTCTCTAGATAACTTTACATATAATAAAGTTTGGTATAAATATAAAGCGATGTTTTTAATATTCAAGCTAGCCCACTTAGGAGGGCTCAGGTGTTAGGCTTTATAAGGTAGGTTGGGTTAGGTAATGAGCATACTTCCATATATTTTTAGAGGCTTTAAAATGAAATTATCATTATTTGGAAAAAGAAGCATCTGTGTGTGTATATGCATGTATATACACATACAGACTCGTACTTTTTATTATTTCTTTGAATTTTTTGCAGTGTGTATATATTACAGTATTAATTAGACTTTGATAACTATTTTCATTTTTGAAGAAAATGTTGAAATTGTGTTCTGCTTTTGCAGACATTTACTACCACTTTTCTTTAGATTTTGTTTTCTTGCCATACTTGGTTTTAATTTTATCAGTTTGAATCACTTTAGAGTAGATGAGTAACGATTGATCCTAAAGCCAAACAGAAAAGAAAAATGACTTGATTCAATCAAAATATAAACCAGACCCAAAAGAGCAAAATAATTTTGAGGGAAGGGTAGATCTAATAAAGGAGAGAAAAAGCAGGATATTTATTACCTGCAGCCAGAATAGTTATTTATTTTTTTAAAAAATTCTTGTTTTTTATTAAAAGGCTCTGAACTAAAATCTAAACTGGACTAATATCTGTTGTGTTTCTGATTGTGAGATTTTATTCCTATATTAATACTTTTGTGTACTTTCATAATGGTTATTTTATGCATATATGGTATGCACCCTGGACTGTGCCATTTCTTATATTGGTTTTATAGTCCCCTGAGGGACTGGTACATGCTGTAGATGCTTATTGATTTCTAACTGAGTTACTCTAGCAAAGTATACCAGTTTGGTAGCTAGACAGACTGTATAGAGAAGAATTACTATCAGTAGGCACTGATACTGATTATAAAATTAATGCATGCATATTAGAGAGTTGACATGTATAATTTTAGTAATGTAAGACAGTACAGTTACTGTTGAAACTGGAAGCATGATATATGAGAGATAAGACACAGTGGGGGAAGGAGCGTGAGCTTTGGAGTCTGATAGACTTGGGTTTGAACTTGGGCTCTACCTCTTATAACTGAGTGATCTTGGTAAATTTTTCTTTTTTTTGTGAAAGGGATAACAACACTTACTATGTGAGGTTTTAACAAATATTGAGGTTGTGAAGATTCAATGTTAAGCACTTAGCACAGTGGAGGGAACACCACTGAAGTCTTAAGTCTTCCTAAATTATTAGTCTTACATTAGTAAATCGTTTCCTGCTTTTTTTCACTCCAGCAGATTCATATAAGATGTCTAACAGATATATTAACAAGTGACTATTTTCGGTTTTAAAAGCTAACTGATTTTATTTAAAAAGAAAGATTAATTACATTTTTATAATATATTGCCAAAGAGAGCAGCTTGTTTATTAGCTGACTACTAAACATTCTAAAATTATCTAATTAATATCAAAATCTGCTTCTACATTAAGTGGCTCCAAATGGTAAACAGCGATGAGCAGGTCTCCTGTTGTTTTTCTGATTTGTAACAGTAGAAGCTGGCTCACTTGCTACAAGTATTTGATTTGTGCTGCTGCACATATTTAAATCTTCTGGGAAGACTTTTTGCACTGCAATATTTTAAACTTTCAGATGCTGATGAAGAATCGTGATTTAATATTGGAACTTTGTTTACTATTGTTTAAAGATGATTTGTTCATTTTTCATTGTAATGTATAAATTTCTTTCGAATATAAAAATAAAAAGATTACTCAGTTTTTATAGCTTTCAAATCTTTCATTGTATGCTGTCACTCATGTTACATCTTATGCCTGAGACTGATGTGGCTCAGCCATCTATTAACTATAGACTCTAGACAGTAAACTCAAGTTTACGCCCAAGTGCTGTTTGACAGAGGCCAAATGAAAACTCAAAGAAAATTACTTTAGGGGAGGAAAATCTAAGCCTGTTTATAAGTTGAAGCAATTAGCAGAGAAGTTGAAAATGTAAAAGAGGAGATAGAAGCAATTAACTTTTAAAACAAATTTCAAATGAGTATGTAGTTGGCTTATATAATGTTTCCTTTATTGTGTATTATATTAAACTCTTGTAAATAGTAAGGCACTTTTTTGGGTTATTCTTATGACCAAATTTGTACTTTAGAGAGATACGTGGAAGATGTATATCATGGAGAGAAGAAATCAGAGTTAAGGAGACCAATTAGGATACTTTATATAAGAACCTTCTTCCAGTGTAGTGAAAGGGAGAGCTTAGCTTGTGTTTTTGAAGTGGAAAACCCCGAGGATTTGTACAGACATCCCATCCTCCCAGAGAAGGTGGACTCTCGGGTTCATTGTAAAGGGCCTGCTGCAACAATAAAGCTCTTGACTTATTGGTATTAAAAAAAAAAAAAAGAAAAAAAGAACTCCCTTCTCCACAACAAATGATACAATCTAGAATATTATAGTGGTGAGGAAGAGAAGAGGCCCAAATGATGAGTTATTTAGTAGATAGAATTTGTATGATTTGAGAACTAAAACTGTGATGTGAAGGAAAGGGTGTGATATGGAATGACTCTGAGCTTTCTCGACTTGGTGACTAAATAGATTGTGGAGTGTTTAAATCAGAAGGAAAAGGAAGGTTCATGGAGAAAATGACACGTTTTTGACACATTGATTTTATGTTATCTGAGAGACGTCAAACTGGAGATTTCTGGTTGGCAGCTAAATGTTTGTATGTCAGTCAGGCAAGAGATCCAGGTTTGGAGGATAGTTGAATTTACAGATTAAATTGCTCAGAATAGTTTTATTAATGAGAAGAGAGTAGCACTAAGAATAGAATCTTGAGGTATATAAACATTGAAGAGGCAGGTGAAGAAAGAAGTCTTTAAAAAGGAGGCCTAAACCAAATGGTTAAAGAGATGAGACAAAATCCAAAAGAGTTGCATTAGGGAAGTAGGCACTTTAAGAAGGAAGTTGTGAATGTCACATATCACAGAGAGATTAAGTACTATATAAAATAAACAACAGCAGTATAGTTAATACTGAGCTATAGAATTGTATTGAGAGCTGGTATTTTATGGGGTAGAGAAAGGCTAATTCATAATTATTCTCTTTCATTATGAGCATAGATATTTGGAAGCTAAAACTTTATGGTGTTTCTAGTTTAATGGCATTGCCTTAGGACTATCACGTCAGGTGTTACTTTATGTCACAAAAATAAAAGTTCATATTAGTATCACAGTGTGAAATCATTCAAAGGCTAATGTTGATATATTTAGATATGTAGGTACATTTATACTTATTTAAAATTAATTGTATTTTGTCTTTTTTTTTTTTTTTTAAGAGTTCTTGTCTCTTGGCAGTATCAATTGGCTGGGAAGGAGGTGTTTATGTACAAACCTGTGGCCACACATTACATATAGATTGTCATAAATCTTACATGGAATCATTACGGGTAAGTTAATTGAATAATTTTTAAAAGTGTGTATATCTTTCCCAGTTTTAATATTTTTTACAGCAAATACATCCTAATTCACTGTGGGTGATTTTGATCATCATTTGTACTACCCAGCCTCACAGTTCCTTCACTTCAACATTAGGGGTTTTATTTTTTAACGCCACTTTAGCAACTGACTTCCATGGCTGTAATTTTAGACTTTGCTACTCTAGCTTAGAAATATTAAACTTTACTATTCTACCATATCATTTTCTTATATGATTATTTTTCAGATTCTCTTATTTTCACTCTTATTAGTGCATTTTGTTTCTGGCATCAAGATCTTCAATCCTTTAACCATTTTTGCATTTTTTGCTAGTGTATTAGCTCTTACCTAGCCTCACTTTTTTGTTCCAATCATTTAATCTACCTACTTTGCTCTTAGATCCAGGCAGCTAGCCCTGCTAGAAAAATCATAAAACAAAACCAGCACCTCTACAAATTTGTGGTTTCCTATAATAGTGCCTTAGACTAGGGTCACTGACTGTAGATATCACTTATCAATTCATTTATCTGTCTTTGATCAGTTTCTTCACCTAATCTCCTCAGCAGCTATTCTATACCTTTGCCTCCCCTATCTCACTCTTTGCGTAAATCCCAAGATCCCTATTCTCTCATCAGATTTCTGTCTCTTCCTTTGTCACCCAAAAAATAGTGGTTCTCTGTGTCATACTACTTTAGCTTCCTACCTTGCTTTTTTTCTATTCCCTGATAAATGACTTTGCATCCTAACCAATCCTTTTCTATTTTTTTGACATAGTATTTCTTCCGTTCAGGAATAATCTGTTTATGCTCTAGTATTTCTTTCTCTACATCACTTCAGAGGCCTTGATGTATCAGTAAGTAACCTCTTTTCTTCTATTTCTTCAGTTTTTCTACTTGGTCTGTCCCATCTTTTCAGTTCATAAAGACACTAAAGTATCTGCTTTTTAAAATTCCTTCCCCTGACCTTGCATTCATTCCCCTATACCTGCAGTCTTTCTTTTTCTGTCAGCCTAACTTCTTAAATACATGGTCTACTCTATTCCCAGATTCCTAACTCAGAAGCAGTGGATTTCTCTGTTTTTCTTTCCTATTCCTTACCTCTCACATTCAGTCACTTATCAAATTCTATTGATTCTGTCTCCGTAAATTGCACGCAACTATATTCTGCCGTTATTATTCCCACTTCTACTTTTTTTGTGTATGCTTTCATCTCTTATCTTGACTATTATAGTTGCTTTCTTATCTGTTTCCTTATTGCAAGTCAAATTTAATCACTACATTGATCTTTCTAAAAAGTAAGTCTGATGGCATACGGCTTAAAAATCCTTTACTGACTTCTTCCTAATGGGGTAAAGTTTACTTTTCCCTGAATGGCATTCAAGGCACTACATGATCTGGGCTTGCGTGTTGCTTTAGCTTTATCTTCCATCAATTCAGCATTAATAAGCTAATTAGTAGCTCCTTAAGCACATTATGCATTTTTCATACCTCTTTATTTAGTCGTTCATTTGACAGATATTTATCCTGTAGTGTTCTAGGTACTATGATAGATATTAGGGACAACAACAGTGAATAATACACAGTTTCTTCACTCAAAGAGTTTACTATGCACTGTGTGAGACAGAAATAAACAGTGGCGATATTTGTGCTGAGTGTTATGAGGTATGCATAGGGTCTTATTGGAGTATCTGCCAAGTGCCAGAACATTTGATAAAGTAAGGTGCTTGAGTGATGAGAAATATGACTGGAGAAGTAATAAGGGGTCATATTATAAAAGGCCTTGTGGTTTATATTAAGGAATCTGGACTTTAGACAGATTTTTTACAGAGATATGTTACAGCCATTATAGACTCTTAAGCAGAGATATGACATGTTCACATGTCATTGTGGCTGTGTAGGTCTCAGGGGATTATTGTGGGATTGCAGGAGAGTAAGAAAGAATGTGGTGATATCATTTAGGAGGTAAGAGATGATGGCAGCTTGGGCTTAGTCATAGCAGTGGAGATAGAGAAAAGGTTAGATATTTGAAATATATATATTATATATGTATATATGTGATATATTTAGAAGAAGGGTTTTCTGAGAGATTGCATGCAGCGCATAAAAGAGAGGAAAGAATCAAGGTGAGAGGTGATGGTGATCCTTGAAAGAATTTGGGAATAAGAATCTCACATTAGGTAGATCATACTGGCAGTGATATAGTTGGGAGACTGGTTAGGAGATATTTGCAAGTGGGTTAGAAGGAAGAAAGTGGGTGGAAGGACTGATGGGATTTATTAACTAGGTATTTGGGGTGGGAGAAGTCAGGATGTTAAAGGAGCTGCCGTGACTCCCATTTTTCTGAGGAAAGAGGTGTAGCTTTATGTTCCTAGAGTAAGGGGGCAAGGCTGGGGTAGGTGAAGGGACTTTACAAGTGAGGAGGCGGTCTGGATAAACCACTTTGGAATTGGGTAAGATGTTAGATATTCATAGGATGTTGGAGCAAGATTTCCAGGCAATATTCAAGGCTCAGTTGAGATTGGAAACAGTTTGTAGAAGTTATTTCAGTTTTCTCCAATAGCGCTCAGTTTGATACAGAATTGGAGAAATCATACATTGGGTTAATTTTTTTGAAGGTTTTGTTAGGTATGTATGATGGAAAGACATATGGAGGGGGACGAAAAGTATTGACTTGAGAGTTTTTGAAGTGGTAGATTATGATGTATAGGCAGGATAGGAAAGGCCCAATAAACTGGGACAAAAAGGAGGTACTAAAGGAGACAGGAGTTGTCAGAATTTAAGGTGTTTGAATTCAGTATTTTCAAATATGGAGATTTGGGGTCCTTATAGGACAAGGGTGTGGTCATGGTAATAAGTGCTGGAGTTAGAGTAGAGGTTAAAGCCATAGGAACTGATGAGGTCAAGGACTAAGATATAAGATGGGTTCTCCACATGCACACTGAAGTTGCATAGGTGGATGGTAGGACTTGGAGTGATGAAGTACCAAAGTCTTCAGTGCTTGAGGGCAGTAGATAACAGTAAAAAGGAAGGAAAAGGGTGGTATCGTTAAATGACATGAGCCACAAAGACAGGAGAATTCAAGAGTAATGATCTCAAGCCAGCACTAGAGATGAAAGATACTGAGGTGTGAGGGATGTGGGAGAATGAGCAGTGCCTAATTGAGAGGGCTTCTGGGCAGGCTTCAGGAGAGAACCTAGTTTCAGTCAAGGTACGGAGGACCTACATTCTTTAAGATTAAGGCTATAGGGAAGTTTATCACAGAATGTCCTTCAATGACCAGGATCCTTACCCTAGCCTTCTAGTACACTAGAGCACTAAATTAAGAGCTAGGAAATCTGATTTCATCCTGACATTTTCATTAACCCCCTTTGTAACCATAAGGAAATAAATTTCTTTTTTATTCTTTGTATCCTTTTTTCTCATCATTTTTTTCTTGTAAGTAATAAAGGTCATATTGTAGCCTTCATACATATACATTAATGTGTTAAAAACGTTTTGAGATAAAGCATTAGGTTAGTGGCAGAATAAGAGAGAGATTGCTAGCAAAAAGAGTAATATAATGGTTAGGACTACACAACAGCAATGTCCTAAAATAACATAGATGTGGGACGATGTTAGGCAAAAGAAGGGAACAAATGTGTCAGCCCAGATTCCTGTCTTAAGTCCTCTGATTAGTTAGCATGTATTGCAGTCTCTCATGAGCAAGAGTTTCCTCCTAGGTGTATGCGTATTGTTTCAAAAATTGTACTTTTTCTTCCTCTTTCTATCAGAACGAAGGTGTTAATTCCCTTTTTATTGCACTTATATTCTGAATACTCTAAATTTTCCCCTTATCCATTAAACCTAAATAAACCTACTGCATTAAGTTCAATGGGTTGTATTCAGCAGATAGAAACTTTAGGAGACACATTACATTTTTTTTTTGGCTTAATTTATGCTTTAAAAGCTGTCTAGCCCACATCAAAAAACATGGACACACAGAGAATAAGCCCAGTAGATTATGAAAATGGGGGCAAGGGGTAAGAGGAAGGTGATTTACTTTAATGTGCCCTGTTTTTTGACTTATTCTTTATTTTAAATCCACATTTCAGATTGATGACATCATTATTTGAATATTTCATACTGAGAGAAGAGTAAGATGCTTATGTAGTTCATTGGTTATGGCAACTATTGCATGATTGCCATGACGTAAGAAGTTATTTGATAAGCTTCAACAGTTAAATGAGAAATGAGATGTTTTTATGACATATTAGAGATGTCTTTTTTTGTATGATTCGTTTATTTGCTATAAAATGTAGTGGTGTAAATTTTGTTTTCTGTAAAAGTGTGCATCATACATCTCTGTGTTTATTTCATCTTTTAGAATGACCAGGTTCTTCAGGGGTTTTCAGTGGACAAAGGAGAATTCACATGTCCTCTCTGTAGGCAGTTTGCAAACAGTGTTCTTCCTTGTTATCCTGGAAGCAATGTGGAAAATAACCTTTGGCAGCGTCCTAGTAACAAAAGCATACAAGATCTCATAAAGGAGGTGGAGGAGCTGCAGGGACGACCGGGAGCTTTCCCAGTAAGCATCAGTGTAAGACAGAAATATCCTGATTAACTCAGCTCTACTTTTCAGCTTTTGTTTTCATTCCGTTTCTAAATTACTCTGAACCTTTATACATTTAGTAGAAATTACTTTTAGAGGTTTTTCTCTTATTTGTGGTTATTAAAACAGAAATGAGCATAATAGAACAAATTATTACCAAAAGCTATATTTTTTCCTTAGTCTATAAGGTTAGATATGGTTAGACTTTTTCTAAGAGTTGAAATATTTAAAAACAAGGCCAAATTATATATATGTATTTTGCAGTGTAAAGTACAGCCTAATCATTTAAAAATATGCTCATTAGGTATATTAGGATTAAGATAGGGTAACAGGGGTCAAATATGTGGTGACAGAAAGAAATCTAACTATGGGTGGTGAACATACAATGCCCTACTGTTCAGTCGTACACCTGAAACTTACTGGATTTCGTTAACAATGTCACCATAATAAAAATTTAAAAAATTAAAAAAACTTTAAAAAATATGATGATATATTTAGACATATACACACAGTGTATGTATGTGTAATTATAGATTTACATACACACACAAGTGTATACTTAAATTGAACCATTCACTTTAAGTCAGTATGTTTTACTGTGAGATTTAGTGTAAGTGCACCCATCTCTTATCCCATCCAGTAGGATTTATTTATTTGATTTAAATTCTTAAATAGTTCACCTTTATTATGGATTTATGATATAGTCCTTGAGAGAAGTGGCAGCTATGCCTGATTTATCTAGTAAATTTATGAAAACTATGAATATTTGACTTTTGAAACAAATTCATAGATTAAAGCCACTCAGAATCATCTCTTGGCAGTTCCTTTTCTCAGTTGAAGACTAATTTTAGAGTCTGTCTGACTTTTTTCTTTTTAAATCCAAGTTTTTATGGGTTTAAAATATGCTTAAAGTAAGGGATATTCATCTTTGAAAAATGAACTTAAATCAAAGTCAAGATTTTTATAAATATGAGAACTATTCTAAAATATAATTTTAATGACACCTGCTCATTTGATTAGAATATAGTTTGTGTGGTTAATTAATGGTGGGGTTACAGAGATACCAGTCACAATATAGAATTAGGATTAAAAAAATCCCTAAAATAAGAGAAAATAGTTCTTGATCTGTTTGGTCTTTGTGCACTAAATGAATTTATAGTAATTAGCTAAGGTACATCTGTTTTGACTTTTTAACTTTAATTTTCTAGTATGTTCAAATGATAAACATTGTAGTGTTAGACTATTATTAGAGAAAATGAACATAAATAAACTTTATATTTCTGTTTGTATTTTTTATAGTCAGAAACCAACTTAAGTAAAGAAATGGAATCTGTAATGAAAGACATCAAAAATACTACTCAGAAGAAATATAGAGACTATAGCAAGACTCCAGGCTCCCCAGACAATGATTTTCTATTTATGTATTCTGTTGCTAGGTAGGTATATATAGTATATACTTTTATATTTTCTTATTAATATTAGTTGGTTTTATTGTTATTCATATTTATTTGAAGAAAGGATATTTTTAGTGTTGGTTGAAATTATTGCTAGTTTTAGAACCACCTAGAAGGACTATAAAAGTATAATTTTCCTTCATTCTTTGAAGAGTTTTAATGAAATATTGGGTTAAGTGTTATTAAGCATTATAGCATATGTGGAGAAAAGTGTATTGTTAACATTGTGAGGCAGGTATCTCTCGCAAAACCCGTGAGTATTATATATGAAAGGTGGTGTTAAGAAATTACTGTTCAAGTTCTGTCAAAAGGTGATGATATTGAGAACTAAAACATTGTAATATGGTAAACATTGTTTATTTATAAAAAAATAAAAACAGTAAGAACTTATTTGTTTTTTTTTTAAGCTAGTGAAAGATCTAATAACATCCTAGAAGACTATGGTGGTTTAGAAAAACAGATAAGAGAGAGGAAACATGAGATCAGGCATGTTCTAAGCCTCTATTAGTACCTAGCCAGGGGCTCAAGAAAACAGGTGAATAATTCTCATCTTTCAGATTAGGTAGATTAGTTTAATTGACTGAGTTAGGTGTTCAATACCTAAGAAATAGTTCCAAATAGAAATTTTAGAAAACTTAATTGAATGAAAATGGAGAACCATAAAAGAAGTAAATAGGGGAGAAATGGGCGCAATTAGAAACTTATAAACACAAGTCTGCCAGAACTGATACTGTAGACACATGGATATTTTTAGGAGCGTACTTCGTATTTTGTCTAACATGTATTGTAATAGGCAAGATTTAGAGAGATAATTTGCTCCAGTCATGCAGCAAATTAGCGGCAGAATAGGACTGGAACTCAGATCTTTTGAGTTGAGGTCTAGTGTTGTTCTTGCAGTTCCTATCTTCCTTTTTCCTCTTCTGTGTTCACCTTTTATAGGTTATATATGCATGTAGTTCATCATAGCCATTCTCTTTGCCCTATTCCTGGAGCAGCAAATAACAAAAGGGTATAAAATGTAGTCTTTAGAACCCAGGAAAAATGGAACCAGAGCTAAGAAATTTGCAGCAAGCAAGTTATAGCTCAAGATAAAGAAATATTAGGCTTTGGTCTAAGAATGAAAATGCTGGGCACAGATTGATGGAAAAGGATCCTATTGAATTGGGAAGTAACTTTCTAGTTTGCATGTTCCTAGACTGTTGTTATTTATCCATAATAGTTTGGGGAAGTTATTACAGCTAATTTAACATTTTGTTTCTGGAGAGTTACTGATTTCATATTTGCAATAAAATACACTTTATGTGAAAACCAAATAGAATATAATTTAATTTTCCAAGGTTTCAAGGTTTTATAAAACTTCTTTAGAATATTGTGATAATAATGTTATAGAAGATTGGGGTGAATGTACACCAACTTAGTTATGGTATGTGTGTGTGTATACACATTATATACAGTCACATATGTTACTTAAAAATGAGGATATGTTCTTAGAAATACCTTGATAGATGATTTTGTCATTGTGCAAACATTATAGAATGTGCTTACACAAACCTAGGTGGTATAGCCTACTATACAACTGGACTATATTGTGTAGTCTGTTGCTCCTAGGCTACAAGCCTGTATAGCATGTTACCGCACAAACACAAATTAAATCAAGCACAAGGGAAAATAATGCAATCAATAGATGTGATAAACAAAAGATGTATGAGTTGGCTGCTAGTGTAACATGGCATACTGTTTTATAGCAAACTTTTTGTTTTGTAAGTAGACAGTACATTCTAAAATAATGATAAAAAGTGTAGTTTAGTAAATACACAAACCAGTAATTTAGTTGTTTATTATCATTATTAAGTGTTATTATGTACTGTCCATAAATGTATGTCCCTGCTTTTATACAACTGGCAGCACAGTAGGTTTGTTGACACCAGCATCACCACAAACACATGAATGATGCATTGTGGGATGATGTTAGGACAGCTATGATATCATTAGGCAATAGGAATTTTTCAGCTCTGTTGTCTTATGGGATCACTGTCGTTTATTCTGTCCATTGTTCACTGAAATGTCGTTATGCAGTTCATGACTGTATACACACACACACACATTTATGTTGATTCTTTATTTATGCCTTTGATTTTAGTAGGATTGACCTTATAAGAAAATTCTGGTTGAATGGGAATGATCCGTATATGGAATTTTGCTGTAGTATGATAAATCCAGTAATTTGTTTTAAATTTAGTGGAAGTTTTAGATTCCTACTTCTTTAAGTATAGAAATAACTTATAGAATAAAGCTTGTTGTGATAATGGGAGACATTTTGAATCAACATATTTCAGTTTTTCTCTTTTATGGAGAAGTAGGAAAAGATGTCATATGTTATATACTAATGATTGGTATATAGAGAAATAGTAAATATGCTCTCCCTTCTTCCCATCCTTCTCTGATTACTAACGATAAACTCTAAAGCTGCAAGGTAATGATTCTGAAAGTGAAAGTATATAACCCTTAAAAACCTCATCATCCTTTGTAAAGTTCTCACAGTGAGATTGTGTGCCTTCTCTAAGTTTGATTTAGTCATCCAAAAGAAAACAAACAAAAACCAAATTGACTCAAGAATCAAAAACATGAGTTGAAGGGGAAAAAAGTATGTTGTGTCCTATTTGACTAGGATGTAATTCTCTCAAGATAGGAAACCGGATTCCTCCTTAAATCTAAAAACTAAATAAGATATAATTTAATTTTCCAAGGTTTCAAGGTTTTACAAAACTTCTATAGAATATTGTGGTAATAATGTTATAGAATATTGGAGTGAATGTAGGCCAACTTAGGTCTGGTATGTGTGTGCGTATACACATTATATACAGTCACATACGTTACTTAAAAATGAGGATATGTCCTGAGAAATGCATTGATAGGTGATTTAGTCACTGTGCAAACTTTATAGAATGTGCTTACACAAACCTAGATGGTATAGCTTATGCTACCTTATGCCTAGCATATAACCTTATTTCATAAATTCTTATGAATACAGATTATATTTTTATACCTAAAAGATAGACATTAAAATATTTTTAAATAAAATATTTAGAACTAAACTTAATTTGAATCACTTAACTTTTGAATTAAATGTTGTGATTCTTAAATATATAGTTTATTAGAATGTGTACGTTTATTTATTTGACATTAGTAATTTTAATAGAAGGCAATCCTAGTTTCCCAGAGTGGAATTTCTCCCTCCTAATTTTATTTGTTCTTTGGGGAGCTTAAATTTTTTGATGTTTAGAAATAAAATAATTCTAGTGGATACTTAGCCTGTAAAGCTGTTTCTTTTAATAATTGTTTTAGAACTAATTTTTTTGGTAGGACTGTGCAGATCTCTTTGTTCTTAATTTTATTTGTATAATGAAGCCTTGGAAAATTTCCTGAGGACAGCAGACAAGAAATTGTTGGAATGCTATCTTTTTGTTATATTAAACAAATCAAAATCATTATATTTAAGTTTTAATGTATTTCCAAAATGTTCTATTGCAAATATCAGTCATTCAAATGGATAATGGAAAGTTAATTTGGGGGAAGAAAGCTTTCTTCACTTTAATACCAATTTATTTTTTCATTATTGAAGCAACAAATAACACTAATTTTAGTAATTGATTTTTCCAAGGATTTTGGACCCAAGTTACATATAGCATAGAGGTATTGGTGAGTAGCACTTGCACTGTATTTTATATGGTGAGAAACATGGAAATGGAAAGAAGATGAAACGAGTAACTGAGATGTAGATGGAGAGATATCTTTAAATTACAAGCAGGTAAACTACTCAGTAGAGTGAATGCACCTTGCTTTATACTTCAGTTGCTTTATAAGTTTAAACTTTATAAACTAATTATGTTACAAATAAAAGAGATGCTTGCTAAAATATCAAATTATGAATTCTTTTTAAAACTAAAAAATTCTTTTGTGAAACAAATAATTTACCCACCCTGCCTTTTATTGATCCACTGCTGGGTTTAAGGGAATAGAAGGAAGGGTCAGCAAAAGAAAGAGAGTAAACTTCAGGGACAAAAGAGAATCTTATCATTGGTTACATATCAAAACAAAGAGATTATAAAGTCCTAAATTTTTGAGCACTTTGCTAGGTACCGTCAGGGATTTAGAAGCTTATCTGAAATGGTCCCTGCTCTGCAGGAATTTACAATTTAGTTGGAGAGACAAAACTAATATACATTAATCTGTATAAAAGAATACAGTTTGTTTAAAAATATATATCATTGAGAAAGTGCGTTAGGACTTGAAAAAGGAAGATGAGCAAATTGAAATATAAAGTATATGGAAGTTCTTCTATCCTGTCCCAAGAAAAGGGAGTTAGTTCTCCATAACTCCTGAAGGAGTTAGAGCTTGAGTTGTGTTTTATATAGGCTATGGGATGGATGAAGATACTTATCTTTGAGAAATTGAGTAACTTGCTTAACCAGTAAATGGTAGGCTCAGTCCTTGAACCCACACTATACCAGTGTGTGTCTGTGTGTGTGTGTGTGTGTGTACAAATTATACAATTTTTTTTTCATATTATAGCTCTAGAAATAGATCTTGGTACCAAAGGTGTGGGGAGATGGAGTGAGGGTTGTAGAGTGGAAAAGGGAAAGCAAACCTTGATCATATGAAAAGAAGCTGGAGCGTAATTGGAGGAGTTTTATGTGGATACGTCTAGGTGGCCTCCATGAGAGGCTTTAAGTAGTTTTTCTCATTTTTTTAAATGTAGAGATTTTCTCTTTTTTTCCTTTCCAAACTAATTTGATTATATTTGTATTAGAAAATATAGGAAGTAGGGTCTACTTTTCTCTGAGAACGAAAAAGCTCAGAAAACTCCTGCTCCCAGCACATCTTTATTTTTGCATTATCCATTTTGGAGGGCAGAAACCGAATATTGTGTTGTGATTTTCAACAGTGAGGGAAGATTAGACTGGGGCATTAGATGCATTTGTGTCTTCCTTTTTCTAGCAAGTCTCGAAGGGCCAATTTTGTTGTAAATGAAATAAGGACAAGCTGATGGTTAGGGCCTCTGACATTGATTTTTAAAGTCCTAGATATTATTATGATACTAAACCTTTGGATAGGTAGTTTTTGTTTTCTTAATTCAGAAAGAAGATTGTGTAGGAGATCTTCCAAACATAATGTGAAATAATAACATTTAGTAGTTTCTTTGAAGCATTCTTTAAAATCAAATTCTTGGTACATATTTGTCATCTTTTAAAGTATCTTACTGATAATCGAATAAAGAGAATTGTTCTTGTATTTATATTTTAATTAATATTTTTGCAAATTATGCTGAAATAAAAGTTGACATTCTGGTTCTGACATTTGATTATTAGAATTGATCATGTTTCTCGTTAGCTCTTTTTAAAAGTACATCTAGGAAATCTTAGTTTTTATAAGAGAATATAGCCATTAATTTTTTCCTACAGATTAGGCAACAGAAGATTTGTGAAAACAAAATGTATTGATCTCATTTATATTCCCTTGATGAAGGAACACATGCTGGTCTCCGCTCGTTTTCTGTCCACTAATATGAAATCCTTGTCCCTGCTTCCTTGCTGGTAGGTTTTTAGAAGTTCAGTGAGCAATGCAAATCGCCTGAAGGGTGGAAAATTCCCTTGTCACACAGATGCCCTTATCAGCAGCGACCAGATGGAGCTCTGAGCAGGAACGTTATCAATGTTAAATTGCTTCTTCTCCCCACTTCCCCTCCCAGTGGAGAGGATTAAAGTATTTCTTTAGGAATGGGTGGCAACTGTACAGATTTAGGAATATTAATATTTTTTAACAGTTTGCATTTATAAGTAAATATATGAAAATGGCATTTTTAAATATTCTGTGTTCAAAATACAAAATCAGTTCAAAATGTTTTGTTTTAAATAAAATAGCATAATAATTGTTATTGAATTCACTTGCAGAGAGTAAGCTTGAAACTCGGCTGCCTTTTTTTTTTTTTAAGATGGGAAATAGCTCATTATTAGTGTCAAATGCATATCTTCGATATAAAGAGGTTTATTCAGTTTTAGTTATGGCAAATAAAGGTGTGTTTAGGTTTATTCATGCTATTGAAGTAAAAATACAGTTTATCACTCAGAATTTTTATTTATTATTTTGGCAAAATTGGCTATTTTACTGTTACTGTTTTGAGTAAATCTTTCTGTATCAGTTTGATTTTTGAAATGTCAATTTACTAATTATTGCTATTCTGTAAACTAGTAATTGCTAAATATATAACTTCAGATCTATTTGAACAATACTGATGTTTAGCAGTGTCAGTAATTACACACCATATTTTAATAAAACTGTAATTTTAGAAGTCCACAAGAGAGACTGCTGTTAATTATATTTGTTGTTCATAGCCACTTTGATGTTAGTGGTGTTTCTTCATGTTGATTTCTAGATACTGTCTAAGCTCTAATGAATGATAACCATTTCTCTGATAGAAAAATGGATATGCCCTTGTGTATTGTATGACAGTAACCATCTACTCTGTGGCTAACAGTTGGAGTACAAATTCTTCACATTCATATGCAGGTTTATGAAATGTGTTGCAGTTATTTTCCTTATGACCTAGTTTTTAGTATTTGCCAACAGTTGGAATTTTGTAACAATTACATTGTGATATATGCAGTTTTGCAGTTATACATATGATCATATAAGTAAGGACGGATAAACTGTTCCCTTTTTTATTTCGAAATATCATAAAATACGATTATTACTGATATTGCATAAACTCTACTTTCGAAATTATACAGTTGAAGAACTTTATTATTTAGGTTGATTCAGGCATATCAATAAAACAAAAAGTGTAGCTTCAACCTAATGACTGAGATATATTTTAATGCTTTATTTACAGAACCAATTTGGAACTTGAATTAATTCATCGAGGAGGCAATTTGTGTTCAGGTGGTGCAAGCACAGCTGGCAAAAGGTCTTGTTTAAGTAAGTGTTAGTGCTAAATTAAAAAAAAAAATTCTATTTATGTCATATTTGAAAGCATATACAGATAAAGTGATCTTTTGGTATATTTTCAAATTCTTTTTATGTTATACGTAATCAGTATTAATAGTGATTATATGCTTTAAATGGTTAATCTTGTATTTAGAAGAATCATATAAATATTTAGCTCTTTCTATACTATGTTTACTCAGTAAATAAATGTCATACGAATTAATCAGATTTACATTGGTTCAAAATTAAAACAATATATTATTCTCATCTATAAATTGTCCTCAAACTCGAATTGTCTAGATTTAAGAAAATCTTTTTATAAAGACAATTTGTATTGCCTACAGTTTCCTATATATACATTTGGTCCCAAATCACTAGTGTTAAAATATTGCCTAATGTAATTTGATGGAAGATAAGCATATAATGTATTCTTTTGAAAAATGAATGTATTTTCTTAAGTGCTAAAAATATTCGTAATTATTAAAAATTACAATACATCTTCGTTTTTCAAAAATACATGTATGTATTTTTTAAAAAGATATTTGTGATTTTGGAATGATTTAAAACAAAAGGCTTACCAAAAATACCTTCCTTGAACTTTCTAACATCAAGATACAAACTTATGTGAAATTTCAACTGAGTTACTTTTAAAGTTATAAATAGTTACATTAGATTTTGATATTTTATTTTGGGTTATCACTTGATTCCTAGAAGTTTGATGTTTTGGAAGTTATTTTTTACTGAATGTTTAGAATTTATTGCCCTCTTGACATGCATACTTAAATCCTACTTCTACCTAGTGATTTAGTATTATATTTTAAAGAGGTTGTTGATACATAGGAATTTTAACTTCTAGACTTTGAATTAACAGAAACTGTAATTTCACTTATATAAATTATTTTTGTTAACTTATTTTTAATTGACGTTTGGCATTAGCTGATAATATTACAAAAACTATTAGATTAGAAAATGATTAGTAAAGGAATTTCAGTTTTATGTTCAAAACTCTACTTCATTTTTTTTTCTCTTAGGTACTTAAGCTTATCCAAAGGCTTATAAATTATTCATTTTTCAGAATCCTAAAAATAGTAAAATTCTAGCAGCAACCACTTCAATTATCACCCTCAATTTAAATTTAAATTATTAAATTGATAGTTACTTTCAAGCTTTCATTTCTTTTTATTTCCCCTTTTAGAAAATAGGAGATTACAGAATGCCAGTATAGAAAAATTTGTATGAAACTCATTCTAAATATAAGTTAATACTGTTTCTGGTTTTATTTTTTTCCTTATCAATTATGTTAGTTCTTTTCCCCCAACTTTATTAAGGTATGATTGACAACTAAAAATTATATATATTTAGCTTATTCAAAGTTATGTTTTTGTTTTTAGTTTTCATATGATTTATTATGGTTCATTACTTATGCATTATTTATCCTAATATTTATAAAAGTAGCTTTATAAGTCATATATATAGAGTATATTGTATGTTATATGAAATCTCACTATTTTGTAAGTGTGTAAGCTTACTGTATTTGTTATTTGCTCAAGTCTACTCACCCCTAATTTAACTTGAACACAAGAACTTAAATAGATGGTCTTTCATAGGCTCTTAGCTCAACTATCTTATTTTTTTTATCTTCCAGTAGAAATTTAATGGTATTATTAAACAAAAACTGTCTTCTCCATAGATTCCTTATAAGTCAGATTTGTTTTTCCCCATTCATTGGTTTTCTATTACCTCTTAAATATCTCACTTAAAAGTGTCTCTTTTTTTAATAATATTTTAGAGAAAGAGTGAGAAAATGCTCTACTAATTAAGCAAATGATAAGGGAACTTACACTTTTGGAATAATGTTTCATCACAACTTTTTGATAAAATTGAAGATTAGTCATGAAAGATTTAATAGATTTTGTTTGGAACAGCTTAAGTAATGCCCGATAGATAATTATGGGAACACATACATACACACAAGGTTGGAGGAGGGGTCAGAAGTGGTAGAGAAGATTGTTCTTTCTACAACAATAAAAGCAGAAATATTACTGGCCAAAGTTATACTGAGAAATCAAATAAAATTGCAGTGGCACAATGCCATCCAGCACATATTCCAGCAAAATTTTTAAGTGTTGAGGTACAATGACCAGTATCTAGTCAAAATAAGAGTTCATTCCTAAATATGTGTTTGGGAAATTTTCCGTAGTAAAAAATGAGCAAATTACTTTACATAGCAGCATACTATGGTATTTTAATCATACCTTACATTTGTCAAAGCTTGCATTTGAATTCAGCTCTTTTGACTTAAATGCAATTATGTAAGACGTTTTCCTTGCCTGTAAGTGTGCCGAACGATACAGGATGTTTAAGAACTTTCACCTATGGGCTTAGTCAAAGACATCCATCCTATAGCACACTGTTGACTTGGAATATTTCCAGGCTCTGCCACGCTAACCCTCCTGTTATCTTGTCTGTTTCCTTTTGCTAGCCTTTCACTGTGACTCCTATTTTTGATTTGGGCTACTCCTTCAGTTATTTCCTCAAGTTCTGCTTTCTTCTTCCTTGGATATCAGTCGGTTCTTTATTTTTTACCAGTTGATGGCTCTTGGTCCCAAATCTTTGCTCCTGGTGTGAGCCATCTCCATCAGCTCCCATATACAGCTCTGCTCCTGATTCCAGGATTGGAGCTCTAGACCTCATAACTATCTACCGCTGGAAGGTCAGGCATTAAGGACCTTGTGTTCAGCAGATAAGACTGGTTCTAGATAATTTATTATAAGATAGATCAGATTACTGAAGATCAGTTTTGTAAACTTATTCAACAATATCTTTACACAGCCTTACTTGCAGGATGAAATTAACATAAAAATAATTTTAAGTTGCCTGTACACACCTAAGCTGGATTGCTTTCTATGAATCACACACACAGTGGGCAGTTATTCACTACATGCATCATTTCTTGATAAGATAATAAATTGTATCAAAATTAAGTTTCATGATTTCATGATTTTATAGAGAGATTAAAAATTGAACTTTATTCAGGAGAGGTTAAGGCAAATCCTTGCTTTGTTTGACATTTCCATTTGGCAAGCTTGACCTTATTCTTTAATAGTGGTAAAATTCTGACACCTGTGGCTTACTAAGGTATTTTTTTCAGATTTAAAAATTATGAACTCTATAAATCAGTTGAATCACAACTTTTGTTCTGTTCTTTTAGTTTTTTGTTTGTTTTTTGTTTTTGTTTTTGTTCTTGTTCTTGTTCTATTCTTTTTGTTACCCTATAACAGGAGGGAAATTTGACCACCAAATTATAACGATCAAAGTGTATAAATTAATATAAAAATGTGGAAATTGCCTCCTGACTCTATTCTTTATGTTTAGGCAGATGTTTTAGGGCAAGTTATTTAACCACAGATAGTAGTACCCAACCAGAGGATTGTTGTAAGAATTCAGTTTTACAATGTAGATTCAAATCTTCAAAGATTATAAATCTCTACATTCCTGTTTTTAGTATTTCAACACTACCATTATCAAATTGGGGGTGGAATGGGTGGGTAAAGAGAACAGAAGCAAGGTAAAAGTTAAATTTTAGCTCAATTTTTTTTAAAGCACTCAACAAACCTTCGATTGACTTGTTAAGAGATGAGGTTAGAAGGATAGAATGGGTTAGAAGGATAGAATTTATTCCCAAAGGCTGATAATAGCTTATCTATTGGGAGCAAAATACATTGTTAATTTGGGGAGGCCTGGGTTAGAAGGGTAAGAGTGCGACTTGAAAATTTGAGCTAAGAGGGAACTTTAACTGTTCTTTGAAGTCTTTCTGAAGGTCATATGCTTTGTAGCCCAGGTAGCCAGGCCTTCCTGCATTTGTGATTTGCCTATTCTACAGATAATAATTTCCACTGTTAGGGTCTAGATAATAATTTCCACTGTTAGGGGTTCTGAGATCTTGCTTGGCTTAGGGCAGGGGAAGCTCCTTTTTTTCTGCAGTGTGATTAAAAGACCCTCCCCTTCCCTCAGTTTTAAAGATGGTGCTCATTTTAGATCTGGATTCATGGCGTGTGCCCTCTTTATAAGAAGGAAATTGGGAGTCCTAAGAACTAACCTTAATCTTTACACATAGGACTGCGTGTATGTAAAAGCAGAATTGTGTCTCTCCCCACTCCATGTTGTCCCATGCTGTACTGTAGAGGTAAAGGGGGATGCTGCTAGTCATTGAAACCTTAAAATTAGGAGAAAAATTCCATGAAACTATACTCATACTTTGATACTTGAGGTAACCAGAGAATGATGGCATAGTATACCTGAGAGTGGGCACAAAGGAACTCCAGGAGGCAGGAAAGGAACATAGGATGGGATGTAGGAAAGTAGAAATTTAGAAAAATACTAAAGACAGCCCTTGCCTTCAGTATTTTCCCATTTATATATAAGGAATGAAACTTCTCCTAAGTAAGCAAAGCTCTGCTACCTTAACCCCAACTTCTATGTGCCTTTATTGTCTAGAAGCAACATAGAATACAGTGCTGGAAGGAACATTGGGTTGGTGTTAGACGATTTGGATTCTAGTCCTGTTTGTTATCTTTTGGACTTAAGGAAAGTCACTTAACTTTTTCTACCTTATTGTGCACATGGGGATGATGATACCTGTGTTGACTAACATAGCTATCATGGTTAATGTATGGCTCAAATGGTATTAGACGTATGAACTAAAGTATTTTAAATTTTAATATTTATGTTAAATTTTTTCTTAACCCTTTAAAATTCCTACCATGACTGCTACTTTATTCTTTGCCTAGACTGGTGAAGAGTGGAATGGGGAAAGATAAGTCAGCATTGTCACCCCATGGCATGAACCTTCTGTTTCTTGGGAACCAGAGCTACCAATCTTCCCTTCCTAGAGTTGATCCCAGGTCTCACTTGAGAGCTCCCTCCCATCCACAGCTAATTTCTCAAGAATGTGTAGAGGAAGCAGGGAAAACTGACTCTCTTGTAAGAGAAGTATACCCACACATACTACATTCACCCTGGGATAAATGGGTAGAACCAATTACTCACTTTGATTATTCAGTTACAGAGAAATTGAGTAACCCCCACCCCCACCCCATGGTAATTCAGAGAATCATTTGTCTAGTTGAGATTTTTTTCATTGACAATTATTTTTAACCAGTGATAACTGTACTTATAGGACTAAACTTAAATGATCTGGAGAGGCAGACCCAGTTATGTTTACCTTAGGTAAATTTTAACAGTGTTACAATTTAAGATAGAGCAAATTTATAAAAGTCTTTGGGATAACTCTTGTCCTTCATGTGTATTTTTGTCTTAATGACCAGTATGAGTTATACTAAGAAATAATCTACCAGTTAGTTTTTGATTTCTTACATATTTTGAAATAACTGACAGAAACAGAATTTCCAAGCTCAATGAACATCTGTTTCAAAAGCATTTTTAAGAGGTTTTACCGTGTAATAGCTTTGGGTTCAGTTTCCTTAAGTGGATATTCCAGAAGTCATAAAAATTGGCACAATGGTATTTCATGTGTATATAGTATTCATAGTCACAATAGTATTTCATGTGTATATAGTATTCATACATATAGTCATACACATAACTCTGTTGATTTTAAAATAAAGTTGGAGTTACATTTTTATTTTATAGGTTTTTTTGTGTTTAAAATAGTCTTTAATATTGATAAAGGTAGAAGGGATTATTAAATCTTACCTTTTTGTTCTATCTGAGAGTTCTTATAATTAAATCATAGGTTTTTTGTTGTTGTTGTTCTGTTTTTTTTTTTTTTTTAAGGGCAAACTAGTCATTCAGTGGTGTTTTTTTTTAGTAATGGTATGTCTTGTGCTTAAGCACATTATAGTACCATAGATTTGTCACAGCTTTAAAGAATTTGAATTGATAATTCAGAAAATAGAATTTTTCATCCCAAGAGAGTGTCACACTAACATGGAGAAGAAAAAGATGGGAAGAAGTAGTTCAAGCATTGCTTCAGTTGTTAGAGTTGAGAGGTCAGTCCCTTTAGGAACAGTGAAATTAGGGCTGATCGATTGGCCTACTTCTTGGTTACTGAGCCAGCATGTTGTTGTGACAGAAAAGAAGTATAAATTCATCATGAATTTTGTGCTTATATTGTATGCTTTTTTACAGGATTATTGATTTAATTATACAATATTCAGCATACTTAAAAAACTCCTATCATATGTCAAGTGCTGGGCTAACCCAGGAAGTACAAAGAAGAAACGACACCATTGTCGTCTTCAGGGAGATCTCACCATCTAATAGGAAAGGAAACATGTAAAAAATATTTACAGAGCTATATAGGAAGTGATAAAATAGAGTTAACTCAAGGTACAGAGAGTCCATAAAGCAAGGGATGATTTTATCTGTCTCAGGTATGGTATTAGAGGAAACTTTAAAGAAGAGCACTTGAGCTGGCTCTTGAAAGATCTGTCAAGTTTGACTTGAAAACAAGAAAGCTGAGAGAACAGTTTACAGACAGACTGAGACAACATGAAATATTGGGGAAAACTTAGGAAGGGAAGGAGAGGAAAGAAGGTTAAAGAAACCTGAAAAAGAAGATGGGGATTGGCTCACAAAGGGCTTTCTATACCTATTCCTTCAGTGGTTCACCAGCCAATTATGAGATAATATGAATAGCTTTATTGTTTATAGGGATTGGTAGGAGGTGAAACATGAGACATAAAGCTGAATGAGCACTTCGTTGAGTAATTTAGTTGAGAAATGAAATAATGATGGTGTGGAGCAGAAGAGGATGGATCTTAGGAGGCAGAACCAATAGGATTGGTAATTGGCTGTGGAGGACAAAAACATTAGAGATGACTCCCAAGTTTTTCCTTGGATGTTTGCATGGACAGTGATATCATTAATTCACATAGGGTTTATAAGATGAAATGAACATTGGAGCTGGACTGGGCTATATACAATCGGTTTAGTTTTGGATATGTTGATTTTCTGGTAACTGTTGAACATCTGAAGTGTTATAGAAATTTGTGAATAGTAAACTTATAGGTAGAGATGGAAGTTGATCTTAGATGAAATAGTATCCACAGGATAAGAGGGAAAAAGGACTAAGAAGGAATCCCTTTTCCTTTCTTATGGAGAATGCCACTTGTTAGGGTTCAGTAGAGGAAGAAGAGCATGTACAAGTAACTGAGAAGAAATTGTGTGAGAACCAGGGAAGAGTGGTATACTGAAAGATTAGGAGAGAAGAGAGAAGAGATCCAAATCTAGAACTTCCTGGCTCTTACTAGACAGTGGTGCCTTTTATACATATGTCGAAATCACAGCACACCTGTAAGTTAATTTAATGATGTTTCTCATTTACAAACCCTTTTATAAATATATGCCTAAGTCTAGAACTTTAAAATGTATCATTCTAGAAAAGGAGTTATCTATTCTTTTTGCTAATGTTCAGAATTTTAATAATATGCTTTCTTGATAATTATTTTCAACTTTCAAAATATGCATACAGTTGGTGTTAATAACATTTTCCATTTTTGGTTTTTAACTTTTTAAAAAATTTTATTATTAGTTTCAAGTATACAGTACATTGGTTAGACATTTTTATCATTTATAAAACAATCCTCCTAATTGCTCTGGCTCTTCACCTAGCCATTACATTAAGGCTAACTGCATTCCCTATGCCGTGTTCCCCATGCCTGTGACACTCTATCAGCAACTAATTTGTACACCTTTAACCCTTCACCCCATTCTCCTAGTTCCCCAACCCGCCTTCTCTCTGGCCATCACCAGATTGTCCTCTATATTTGTGAGTCTGTTTTTGATTAGTTTGTTCTTTTTGTTCCTTAGATTCCGCATATAAATGAAATCATAGGATATTTATCTTTCTCTGTCTGACTCACTCAGCATAATAATTTTTAGGTCTATCCATGTTGTTGCAAATGGAAGGATTTCATTTTTTTAAATGGCTGAGTAATATTCCATTGTATATATGAACCATAACTTCTTTATCCAGTCGTCTCTTGATGGGGATTTAGCTTGCTTCCATATCTTGGCTATCGTAAATTGTGCTGCCGTGAACATAGGGGTGCATAGATATTTATGAATTATTGTTTTGGTTTTCTTTGGATAAATACCCAGAATTACATTTGCTGGGTCAAAAGGAATATCCATTTTTAATTTTTTTGCGAAACCTCCAGACTGTTTTCCATAGTAGCTGTACCAATTTGCAATCCTACTAACAGTGTATGAGAGTTCCCTTTTCTCCACATCCTCGCCAGTACTGGTTGTTCTTTGATTTATTGATGACAGCCATTCTGACAGGTTTGAAGTGATATCTTATTGTGGTTTAAATTTGCATTTCTCTGGTGATTAGTGATCTTGAACATCTTTTCATATGTCTATTGACCATCTGTATTTCCTCTTTGGAGAAATATTTGTTCAGATCTTCTGCCCATTTTTAATTGGATTGTTTGCTTTTTTGTTGTTGAGTTGTATGAGTTCTTTATATATTTTGGGTAGTAACCTCTTATCAGATGTATCATAAGTAAATATCTTCTCCTATTCAGTCGGTTGTTTTTTTTCGTTTGTTTTATCGATGGTTTCCTTAGCTGTACAAAAACTTTTTAGTTTGATGTAGTCTCATTTGTTTATTTTTTCTTTCGGTTCCCTTGCCTGAGGAGATATATCCGAAAAGAAATTACTGTTAGCAATATCAGAGAGTTTACTGCCTATGTTTTCTTCTAGAAGTTTTATGGTTTCGGGTCTTACATTTAAGTCTTAATCCATTTTGAGTCTTTTCCTGTATATGGTGTAAGAAGGTGGTCCAATTTCTTTCTTTCTTTCTTTTCTTTTTTTTTTGCATGTATCTGTTCAGTTTTCCCAACACCATTTATGAAGAAACTGTCTTTATTATATATTCTTGCCTCCGTTGTCATATATTAAGTGAGAATATAGTCAGAGATTTATTTCTGGGCTCTCTATTCTGTTCCATTGATTAGTGTATCTGTTTTTATGCCGGTACCATGATGTTTTGATTTCTGTAGCCTTGTAGTATAGTTTGATAGCAGGTAGCGTGATACCTCTGACTTTGCTCTTCTTTTTCAATATTGCTGTGGCTCTCAGGGTCTTTTATGGTTCCATATAAATTTTAGGATTATTTGTTATAGCTTTTTGCTTATGATTGTAGTTTTTCCTTATTCTATATCTATTACTTTCAATAATTTATTTAGTATAAGAGACATTTTAACTGCAAAATGAATATTAGAGTTAATTCTTACTAATGAGTCTCAAATTTTGAAAGCACAGTGAATTGTATAAATATAGTTCAAAGTATTGATTGTTATTTGGCCAATTCTCTTTATCTGCAATTTCTAGCATTGTTTTTGAAAGGTAGATGTGCCTCATTAGATGTTATTATTTTTTACTTTTAGTTAAAGCCAATACCAAAGACTCTTGTTATGTATTGTATTAATAGTTTTAGAAGATGCGTCAGGGTTACAATCTCAATTTTACAAAAATGTGTATGTTTATGTGTGTTAAAAAAGGAATTTTGTACCTGTCTTGTAATCAAGGAAAGTATAGAAACCCCAAGGAGAACTGGAGTGGTAGAAATAACTAGGTAGTAGTAAATCTTGAATTCTATTAATAGTTTTTCCAATAAATATTAGGGTGACATGGCAAGGTACTCCATCCTCTGGGCCTATTTCCTCAACTGTAGAATGAGAGAATATAAGAAGTTGAAAAAGTTTCTTTCTAACATTTGTATATCTTTAATTATGGTAGAGGGTAGGAAAATAGGCAAATTGTAACATTATTTCTGTGCTGGCCATGGTTTCAATGTAAAACAAGAAGGTTTTATTAAAAAAGAGCTTTTAAGTTTAGTTAACACCTATATAAAAAGAATGCAAAACTCCCCACCTTGCGACTTCAGTTAATCTTAATATTTTTTTGCTAGAGGAATTTGTTTTTTAACACTTTTAGTTTTAAGCACTTTAAAAATTGTAAATTTACATGGTAAAAATAATCTCTTATATATAATTGAATTGAAGTAAAAATGACCAGTGTATCTTTCATCATGTTATTTCTCTGCTAAAAACGTTCCTTGTTCTCAGTATTATCAATGGAAAAAGGTTACTGGGAAAACTGGAAATTTCAGAAACTTACCTCAAAATTCGGCATAACAATATTAACCTAATTTTTGTGAAAATTAATTGAAATAATCTATGAAATGTTTAGTTTTGATTACCTTAATTTAGAGAATAAGTGACAACAGTATGTTTGTGTCATTGACTAACTTTTTTCTGGTTTTAAGAATTAATTTCAGTCATATGTCAAGAAGTATTATCTAACTTTCTAGAAAATGACTTTTGATTCACAAATGTTTTTGAGTATTTGTGGCGGAACAATTTAATGCAGTCCTTGTTATTTATAACAAAAAAAGTACATGTGATATAAAAGAAAAATTATAATTTTTTCCTGGATAATTTAAAACTTTTAAATAAAAATATTTTTTACAAATGTCATGAACAGAATTTGGTGAAAGCTAAGACTGATAGATTATTGTTAGGGTTTGGATGGAAGAAATGAAAAAAGCTGGATTAGTCCTCCTAAATAATTTTCTTATTTCAGTTAATTTTTTCTTCATGTTGACTCAAAAGATAATGAAGTCACAACTCAATCTAAAGAGGATTTAGGGGAAAATATTAAGTAAAGAAAGAACTTCACCTAACAGTAATTTATATGGATGTTATTGTCCAGTTACTCAGGGTAGGATATTGAAGATAGCAGTAAATTTTGGTTAAAAAGAGACCACAATAGTGAGAAGTACAAATTGTCAAGGCTGAAGCATAAAGCCAAGGAAAAATAGATCTGTGACAGCGAGAAAAATGAACCATTCCTGAATTAAGATTAAGCATAAGGAACAGTCCAGATTCCAGTAAAAATTATTTAGCTATATTTCAGAGTTTACCTTAAAAGAGAGCATGAAGTAGTTGGTACTTAAACTTGGTAAATTATAATTATAAGGATAGGAAACATTTCCTTATGAATTGGTTAGAAATTTTGTCTTAATTTTGTTCTGGAAGAATTTTATAAACTTTCTAATTACCTTTTCTTCAATTCATTTAGATCAACTGTTCCTTGTATTAGCCTTGCACATGCGGCTTTATAGCATTGATTCTGAGTATAATCCATGGAGAAAGCTTACTCAGTTAGTAGAAGAGATGAATTCGCAGTAAGTATTTTTGAAAGGTTAAAGTCAATTAAAACTTTTTGAAAAATGATTAAGTATAAAAATAAGATTGAAAATCTTTATGAATATGTTAATTTTCTTTATGAAACACAAAAATAACAATAAAAATTGAGAACAGTTTACCATTATGCTTTCTGTAAAAACTGCATAAAAATCTCTACTAAGTGAGAAAATCTTTTAAAGAATCTCATTAGTTTTTATGCAGGTAAAACATTCAAATGGAAGTACATGATGGCTGGTTGTCCTTTTTATGTCAGAATTGATCAGTGGGTTCAGGTAGCTTAAAGTCTGATCCCTCCATTCTAAAGGCCCCATCAGCCTTTCAATTAATGATTTTTGCAATCCCTGATGATTCCTGCCTAAACTCGGAATTTCATTAGGTACTACAAAATAATGATTTAAAAAAAAAACCTCCCTTTGGATGTACAAGATACTGGATTTATAGCATCGATGGCACTGAGGAGCATGGAGGAAGCATAGTCTTTATAGTAAGTGGTGCTGGTTAATTGGCTATTTATATGAGAAACAATTAGCATTGACCCCTACCTCACATAGAACCTATTTAGATTTTGCCAGTTGTTTCAGTGATATCCTGGGAAATGCAAATGCAATCAATGCAAAGAAAATTCAAGATCATGCTTGTGTTTAGTTGTTATATCTCTTTAATTTCCTTTAATCTGAATTGTTTCTTTTACTTTGCATTTCATGACACTGACTTTTTTTTTTTCTTCAAGAGCTCAGGCCCATTATTTTGTAGAATTCCTCAATTTATTTTTGTCCAATATTTCCTTGTGGTTAGATTCAGGTTATAAACTTTTAGCAGAAGTACCACAGAAATAATGTTGTGTTCTTTTTAGTGCATTATATCAGGAAGCACATGCTGTCGATTTGTCTTGTTATTGATAATAATAACTCATAATTTGGCTTATGTGGTATCTGCCAGTTTTTCCACTGTAAAGTTATTATTTCATCCTTTGTAATCAGTACATATTTTGTGGGAAGATACTTTGAGGCTATGAATATATCCTGCTACTTATCAAAAAAATTTTTTTGTGTGTGTTTTTTGTATTTATAGATAAAATAGCAAGCTAGGAGTATTTTGCATGTTATGACTAAGGAAAATCACTTTTGTTGATATTGGCTAGTAATTTTTTTTCCCTAGTTAGACTTGCATACCCAAGGACAAGGGTGGTATGCAAATAAAGTATTAGAATGTCTCACTCTTTGAGTCTAAAGATGTTCAGCAAACAGAAGGTTTCTTAAGTAGTATTGGCGAATTAACAGTTTAAAGAACAGACACAGGTACTGCACTTTCATTATGCTGATTGTTGGGTTATGTTCTTTTTCAAGCCCTAAGATTTAATACCCATTAGGATAGTAGTAAACGCTGTAAACACGATCAGTGCTTACTTCATGCTAGGTATTTTTGTACTTTGCATATATAATTTCGCTTAACCATCACCATAACTGTGCACACTAAGTACCATTGTTATTCCAGTTTTTACATAGGAAGAACCTGAGGTTTAGGAGAAGTTAACATATATTCTGTAGGGGCACACAGCCATTAAATAGAGCTGGCATTTGAATCCAAATTTTTCTGATTTCAGAGCCTAACTTCTTAACTATTATCTATGCTTCCTTTCCTAGTACTAAAAGATCTAAGGAATTTCCGGGAAATCTGGTTAATTCCTCCCCAACTCCCTCCCATATTTACTCTAAATTTTTTAGGTTCATTAGTTCACTAACTTGTAGTGCTACAGTTAATTATAATGTCATCTGTGTTGCATAACTACATTAGATTTTTAAAAATTGAAGTATCTTTTTTCTTTTCTCACTTTTAATACTTTTCAACATAAAATTTTATGCCTAATGGTATAGGTTTCTCATATATACTTTTTTCTATAATCCTCTTGAATATTTACTTATTCCTTTTTAATTTCCATTGTATTGATAATCAGCTGGTTTAGAAATAATATTGGAAAATTAGGCCTGTTAACTAACCCACCCATTTCCTCTTATCATCCGTAGAGTTAATAGTAATGTACAGTTTTTGTAATGTACATTTTAAAGATTATCTAAAAACTTTAGGAGATAAAAACAATTATTTATCTTAAAATGTCAAGCGTTTAAAAGATAGTTATCACAATGGTGGTATTAAACCCCAGTCAAAATCTGTGGTTCTTTTTTCTACAGGGAGTGTATCCATCTATCTACTCATTCATTCTGATTATGTGCCTACTGTATGCCAGGAAAGATCCATTTCTAAGTTCTCAGAATGATTGCTTTTGTCTTAGTAGCCAATAGGCTCCAGATTATTGTTTTTGTAATTTTATTCTGATTATAAAAATTGTATTTATTGTATAATGCTTAGAACATACAGAAAAGTTGAGAAAGAAAATAAAATAATCTGAAATCTTATAACTTATGTGTTATATATAGTTTATTATAATTTAACAAACTCATGAACCATAAGAATGAGAGCAAATATAAGGGGAAAAAAATCGATCATATTTTCTAGGAATTCCTCTACTACTGTTAATATTTTGAGATATTTTTGGCTTCTTTTAATTAATTAATTTTTGTTTATTTTTATTATGGTGACATTGGTTGGTTGACGAAGTCCAGTACGTTTCAGAT